>NW_027211967.1:0-300000 GCF_036971445.1 Narcine bancroftii
TGTAGAGGGGCGAGGGACAGGGGTTGTAGAGGGGCGAGGGTTAGGGCTTGTAGAGGGGCGAGGGACAGGAGTTGTAGAGGGGCGAGGGACAGGAGTTGTAGAGGGGCGAGGGACAGGAGTTGTAGAGGGGCGAGGGACAGGAGTTGTAGAGGGGCGAGGGACAGGAGTTGTAGAGGGGCGAGGGATAGGAGTTGTAGAGGGGCGAGGGACAGGAGTTGTAGAGGGGCGAGGGACAGGAGCTGTAGAGGGGCGAGGGACAGGGGTTGTAGAGGGGCGAGGGACAGGGGTTGTAGAGGGGCGAGGGACAGGGGTTGTAGAGGGGCGAGGGACAGGGGTTGTAGAGGGGCGAGGGACAGGGGTTGTAGAGGGGCGAGGGACAGGGGTTGTAGAGGGGCGAGGGACAGGGGTTGTAGAGGGGCGAGGGTTAGGGCTTGTAGAGGGGCGAGGGACAGGAGTTGTAGAGGGGCGAGGGACAGGAGTTGTAGAGGGGCGAGGGACAGGAGTTGTAGAGGGGCGAGGGACAGGAGTTGTAGAGGGGCGAGGGACAGGAGTTGTAGAGGGGCGAGGGACAGGAGCTGTAGAGGGGCGAGGGACAGGAGCTGTAGAGGGGCGAGGGACAGGAGCTGTAGAGGGGCGAGGGACAGGGGTTGTAGAGGGGCGAGGGACAGGGGTTGTAGAAGGGCGAGGGACAGGGGTTGTAGAGGGGCGAGGGACAGGGGTTGTAGAGGGGCGAGGGACAGGAGTTGTAGAGGGGCGAGGGTCTGTATGAGTAGAGGAGCCGAGTCGAGAGATGTAGAGGAGCGGGGGATGGGAGGTGCGGTGGACGGGAGGAGTCGGGACGGGAAGAGCGCGAAAAGAGAGGAGCGTGAGAAGAGGAGCGCATGTCGGGAGGAGTGCGGGATGGGAGATGCGTGGGGACTGGAGGAGCATGGTAGCACAGGACAGGAGTTGAGTGGTACGGGAGGGTGGGGGGTCGGGAGGGTGGGGGGTCGGGAGGGTGGGGGGTCGGGAGAGTGGGGGGTCGGGAGGATCGGGGGTCGGGAGGATCGGGGGTCGGGAGGATCGGGGTCGGGAGGATCGGGGGTCGGGAGGATCGGGGGTCGGGAGGATCGGGGGTCGGGAGGATCGGGGTCGGGAGGATCGGGGGTCGGGAGGATCGGGGGTCGGGGCTGGCGGAGCTGTGGGGGGAGGAGGGTTGGGGTCGGAAGGTGGGAGGAGCAGGGGTGGGAAGTGGGCGGGTCCTCATGCTGACCTTCAGCTCCTTGTACAGCGCTAGCGTGGATGCCAGCTCGTGCTGCAACACTGACAGTCGCCAGCTCTGCGCGTGCACCGTTTCCTGCATCTCCTTCACCATCTTTGTCAGGATGGCCGGGTCGTCAGGCAGCACGTAGGCCCCGTGGTCGTGCCCAAACGCCTCCTCGAAGTGCGCCTCCTTCTGCACGTGCTGCACTGTCTCATTCACCATCTCCATCAGCTCAGCCGCCAGGACGAGATCCCCGATCCGACCCCGTGCCCCCTCCCCTTCGGCCCCTCCGGGCTCTGACCCTGACGCCGTTGGCTCCTCCACCATCTCCTCGGGCGGCTCCAAGGGGGTCTCGGCAAAAATGGACGGCAGCGTCTGCGCCGTGACTGGCTCCCCCGGCCGAAAGTGTGCTGAGCAGATCAGTGGGTGCCGGAGTCTCTGTGGGAGAGAGGGGGGAAGGGAGAGAAGTGGGGAGAAGGAGGGGATGGAAAAAGAGGGGGAATGAGAGAGAGCAGGGGGGAAGGAGAGCGGGGGGGGAGGAGAGCGGGGGGAGAGGAGAGCGGGGGGAGAGGAGAGCGGGGGGAGAGGAGAGCGGGGGGAGAGGAGAGCGGGGGGAGAGGAGAGCGGGGGGAGAGGAGAGCGGGGGAGAGGAGAGCGGGGGGAGAGGAGAGCGGGGGGAGAGGAGAGCGGGGGAGAGGAGAGCGGGGGGAGAGGAGAGCGGGGGAGAGGAGAGCGGGGGGAGAGGAGAGCGGGGGGAGAGGAGAGCGGGGGGAGAGGAGAGCGGGGGGAGAGGAGAGCGGGGGGAGAGGAGAGCGGGGGAGAGGAGAGCGGGGGGAGAGGAGAGCGGGGGGAGAGGAGAGCGGGGGGAGAGGAGAGCGGGGGAGAGGAGAGCGGGGGGAGAGGAGAGCGGGGGGAGAGGAGAGCGGGGGGAGAGGAGAGCGGGGGGAGAGGAGAGCGGGGGAGAGGAGAGCGGGGGGAGAGGAGAGCGGGGGGAGAGGAGAGCGGGGGGAGAGGAGAGCGGGGGGAGAGGAGAGCGGGGGAGAGGAGAGCGGGGGAGAGGAGAGCGGGGGGAGAGGAGAGCGGGGGAGAGGAGAGCGGGGGGAGAGGAGAGCGGGGGGAGAGGAGAGCGGGGGGAGAGGAGAGCGGGGGGAGAGGAGAGCGGGGGGAGAGGAGAGCGGGGGGAGAGGAGAGCGGGGGGAGAGGAGAGCGGGGGGAGAGGAGAGCGGGGGGAGAGGAGAGCGGGGGAGAGGAGAGCGGGGGAGGAGAGCGGGGGGAGGAGAGCGGGGGGAGGAGAGCGGGGGGAGGAGAGCGGGGGGAGGAGAGCGGGGGGAGGAGAGCGGGGGGAGGAGAGCGGGGGGAGGAGAGCGGGGGGGAGGAGAGCGGGGGGGAGGAGAGCGGGGGGGAGGAGAGCGGGGGGGAGGAGAGCGGGGGGGAGGAGAGCGGGGGGGAGGAGAGCGGGGGGGAGGAGAGCGGGGGGAGGAGAGCGGGGGGAGGAGAGCGGGGGGGAGGAGAGCGGGGGGAAGGAGAGCAGGCGGAAGGAGAGCGGGGGGAAAGGAGAGCGGGGGGGAAGGAGAGCGGGGGGGGAGGAGAGCGGGGGGGGAGGAGAGAGGGGGAGGGGGAGGAGGAGAGAGAGAGAGAGAGTGGGGAAGGAGCGAGGCAATAATTCCATATTCACCAAAACAATTCAGCTCCCCTATCATCTCTCCCATTTCCCATCTTCTGCTACCCCGACCATGTTCCCCTTTATCCAATCACCCTTTTATGCCTCTCCTACTCCTGTTCCCCTGAACCCCAATCCTCGGTCCATTGGCCCATGTTCTTCCCAATTCTGCCTCTTGACCTCATTCTCTGAAACCTCACCCCCTGCCCTTTGACTGTTCACCCATCCCTTAACCTTCGCCTCCAACCACTTTGACCCTCTCCCTAATGAACACTCCCCCCTTGACCCTCTTTTGTGGTCTGCCCTTTGTCCCCTCCCCTTTCACACTGTCGCCCTTCGACTCTCAAGCTTTGTGAGCCATCCACCCTCTTTAACCCCGTGTCTCCATGGACTGTGTCTCAATAATCTCTCACCTTTGACCTTCCACTGTCCCCTGACCATGTATTCCTACCATCCCATCCCCTTTGACCTGCTACCCCAATGCCTTTTCCTCTATGACCCTGACCTCCCATGACCCTCCCCTTTGACCCTGCTCTCAGGCCCCTTGACCCCACTCGTTCCTCTTTGACCCTGCCACCCCTGCCCTTTGACCCTGGCTGACCTGCAGCTGGAGGCTGCACTTCCTGCGCTCGGGCTCGGGCCGGCGGCCGACGATGGCCTGGAGCCAGCGCTGGCGGAGGCCAAGGCTGTGGGGCAACGGGTGGAGGCGGCGGCCAGGTACGGCTGGGCAGCCGGGGACGCAGCAGCTAGGTGGCGACAAGGGGGCCCGGGCCCGGGAGCGGACGCGGGGTCGAAGCCGCGCTCTCCTCGGCATGGCGGCCGTGGGCACCTTCTATCTCGGCGGCGCCCGCCAGAAGTTCCGCCTCTTCCGCTGCCCAATGGCCCGCCGGTCGTGCCTGGCTCAAACATGACGGAGCCCTCCCTGCTTCATTCGGTCAACAAGGGAAAGGGGATCCTGCATGAAAGATGGCTGCATCCCACAGTGGCCACCTTTCCCCGAATAGGCTTGCATTAAAGATGGCGACACCCTTGTCTTCACAATTTCGTCTCACAAATGGCGATTTAGACGCCATGACGTCAGCCAAAACACCGGCCCGTTCAAGGCGTTGCCATAGTGTTCCTGCAGACGTCGATATTGTTTGGCGTCTCGTTCAAAGATGTTCAAAACAGCTTCCGGTTGCTTCAAAGATGGCGACGCAAAGGCGGATCCCCGAAGTGAAGCCCGTCTCCTGCCAGTATAAAACATGGCGTCGCTGCTCTACTGGCAGCTACGGTATCAGATGTGTTGGTGGCCAGGTCACGCGTCTCAAATGTTTCCCGCCCAAAAGCCGAGGCCAATAATTCCTTCTTGTCTATTTCTCTTCCCTTAGGCGCTCTCACGTCCTACATTAAATGTAGAAAATCCTCCGAAAGGCGCCGGTGGAACATTTTAATTTATTTGTTGACGTGGCTTCCATGCTCCGGACAAAGATGGTGACTGCGTGTTTGTCCCGCACACCGAAGATGTCCGACCCGCCCACCGCTGCTCCGCAGATGCAGTGCGGAATTGCCCCTCAGACCAAGATGGCCGAATCATGGACGCAGTCCGGAATTGTCCCTCAGCCGAAGGTGGCTGCTGTGTGAATGCAGTGCAGAGATGCCCCTCAGACCAAGATGGCCAACGCCGAGACAGAGTCTGGAATTGCCCTTCAGTCTAAGATGGCTGCCGCCCAAACGAAATACGGAATTGCCCCTCAGACCAAGATGGCCACCATGCAGTCACAGTGCGGAGTTGCCCCTCAAAACAAGATGGCTGACGCATGGATGTATTCTGGAATTGCCCCTCAGCTGAAGATGGATGATACTGTGTGGAGATGCCTCTCAGACCAAGGTGGCCGAAGCATGGACGCAGTCTGGAATTTCCCATCAGCCAAAGCTGGTCACTGCGCTGATACAGGGTGGAGTTGCCCCTTAGACCGAAATGGGCGACGCATAGATACAGTCCGGAATTGCCCCTCAGCCTAAGACGGCCACCACTGAAGTTTAACCCCCATTTAACATGGCTACCCAGGCCACTTTAGGGGGAACTGATTAGTTGCCTCATTCTTCCCACCACATTTGGAGCAACTTTCACCACCCCACCCACCCCCCCCCCGCTCCTCCCCGACCCGTGGTTGTCAGCCCAGTCTGGATGGTGCAGGGCGAGCTGCATAAAGGTCGGACCACACCATGTCTGTGATGGGAGGATGGGAATGGGTTGAGGCTTCCAAGAGACAATAAGTTCTTGTGAGTCACTATCTCGCAGGATCTTTCCTGCACCCAACATCAGCGCCTCAACTTCCCCAGAAGTTTGCGGAGGTTTGGTTCGACACCAGAACCCCAGGTAAATTTTCACAATGTGAGGTGGAAAGTGCGTTGACTGGCTGCATCACTGTCTGTTGTGGGCCATCAACTCACCCTGAGAGTAAAACCCTACCAAAGGTAGTGGACGCAGCCCAGGACTTCACAGGCAAAACCCTCCTCACCAGCGAGAACATCTACGGGGAACGCTGCCGTCGGAGAGCAGCAGTGACTATCAAGGACCCCCATCACCCAGGACATGCTCTGTTCTCGCTGCTGCCATCAGGGAAGAGGTCAAGGGGCCACAAGACTCGCACCAGCAGGTTCAGGAATAGGGGCCACTCCTCCACCATCAGACTCCTCAACTCAATCAGGGGCTCAGTTAAGGACTCTTACTCATGCACTTTATTAATTCCCTCCATATTGCAGTCAGTTTGTTTTCATTTCTTTCTTTGTTTACATGTCTTTTTTTTTGCGCGACCATTTAGTGGTAATTCTGTTGCGCCAGCAGGAAAAAGGGGTCTCGGGTTGTGATGTCCTGTATGTTCTCTGACAAGATAAGTGCAAAAGTGCTGGGTGGTTTGGACCTTTAATGATTGAACAATAGAATGTGACAGCACAGAGAACAAGCCATTTGGCTCCTCTCGTCTGTGCTGAAATATCATTCCACTAGTCACGCTGATCTGCATCCATTCCATAACCCTCCAGGCCTCTCCCTTCCATGTATCTATCCAGTTTATTCTTAAAACTTAAGAGTGATCCAACATTTACCATGTCAGATGGCAGCTCGTTCCACACTCCCACCGCTCTCTGAGGGAAGAAGTTCCCCCTAAACCTTTCACCCAAAAACTGTGACCTCTCATATTGATCTCCCCCAGTCTAAATGGAAACATCCTACTCACATCCACTCTGTCTGTACCCCACCCCCCCATAATCTTATCAACCTCTATCAAATCTCCCCTCATTCTTCTTCGCTCCAAGGAATAAAGTCCCACCCTGTTTAATCTTCCCCTTAACTCAACTCCTGAAGACCCAGCAATATCCTAGTAAATCTCTGCACTCTTTTCAATCTTACTGATATCCTTCCTGTAGTTCGGTGACCAGAACTGCGCACACTTCTCCAAATTTGGCCTCACCAATTTCTTAAACAACCTCCAGATATCATCCCAACTCCTGTACCCAATACTTAGATTTATAAAGGCTAAGATCCCAAGAGCTCTCTTCACAACCCTGTCCACCTGCGACACCACTTTCAGGGAACAATGTCTCTGTATTCCCAGATCCCTCTGCCCCTCCGCACTCCTCAGTGCCCAACCATTCACCGTGTATGTTCTACCTTGGTTTGTCCTTCCAAAATGCAGCACCTCACACTTGTCTGCATTAAACTCCATCGGCCATTTTCCAGCTGGTCCAGATCCCTCTGCAAGTTTTGAAAACCTTCCTTGGCGACAACAACGCATCCAATCTTAGTGTCATCTGCAAACTTGCTGATCCAATTTACCACCTTATCATCCAGATCATTGATACAGACGACAAACAACAATGTTCCCAGCACCGATCTCTGAGACACCCCACTGGTCACAGGCCTCCAGTCTGAGAAGGAACCGTCCACTACTGCTCTCCGTCTTCTCCCACACAGCCAATTTCAAATCCAGTTTACAACCTCTCCGTGGATACCCAGTACCTGAACCTTCTGAACTAACCTCCCATGCGAGACCTTGTCAAAGACCTTACTAAAATTCATGTAGTCAGTCCTTGGCTGTCCAAATACTTGTATATCCTGTCTCTCAGAACACCCTCCAGTAGTTTACCCACTACCGGTGTCGGGCTTACCAGCCTGTCATTTCCTGGTTTATTTTTGGAGCCTTTTTTAAACAAAGAGACAACATGGGCCACTCTCCAATCTTCCAGCACCTCCCCCGTAGCCAAAGACATTTTCAATGTATCTGCGGCAGCCCCTGCAATTTCCACACCAGGCTCCATGAAGGTCCGAGGTAATCTCATGTCCGGCCCAGGGGATTTTATTCACTGTAAGGCAGCAAAACCTCCTCCTCCTCCTTAATCTCCATCTGTTCCATGAACCTCCTGCTTGTTTCCCTTCCTTCCTTAAACACGATGCCAGTTCCTGAGTAAATACTGATGGAAAAAACTGTTTACGATCTCCCCCCCCCCCCCCCCCCCCCACCCATGAGGCTGCGCACAGAGATGACCACACTGATTCTCCAGGGTCCAATGTTGTCCCTGAATGTTTTTATAAAACTCCTTTGGAATTACCTTCATATTACCTGCCAGAGTAGCCTTGTGGCTTCCTTTCCCTTCTCATTTCCTCCTTGAGTATTTTCTTGCTTTTTCTGTTCTCTTCAAGTACTTCGTCAGCTCCTTGTTGCCGATGCCTGCTCTACACCTCCCTCTTCCTCTTTAACTAGATCACCAACGTCCTTTGAAAACCGTTCCTGGTAACTCAGCCTTTAATCCTGACAGGAACATGCAAACTCAGCACCCTCAAGATTTCGCCCTTTGAAGGCCTTCCACTTGCCGACCACATCCTTCCCAGGAAACAACTCATCCCAATCCATTTCTCCTGGATCCTTCCTCATTTCCACAACATTGGCCTTTCTCCAATTTAGAACCTCAACTCAAACGACCAATTAACTTGAAATTGAAGACATTATGGTCAGTGTTCACCAACACTTACTTCTGTTAGCTGGCCTGTCTGGTTCCATAATAGGAAATCATGTATTGCATCCTCTCTCATTGGTAGTACATATTGATGGGGACTGACACGGTAAACATTGGGGAGTGTTGTAGAACAGAGAGATCTCAGGGTACAGGGACCGACATAGTGAATTGAGGGGTGTGTTGTAGAACAGAGACCTCGGGGTACATGGACTGACACGGTGAATGGTGGGGAATGTTGTAGAACAGAGAGACCTCGGGGTACAGGGACTGACATGGTGAACAGTGGGGAGTGTTGCAGAACAGAGAGACTTTGAGTTACGGGGACCAACACGGAGAACAGTGGGGAATGTGTTAGAACAGAGAGACGTCGGGGTACGGGACCGATACGGTGAACGGTGGGGAGTGTTGTAGAACAGAGAGACCTTGGGGTACAGGGACCGAGTCAGTAAATGGTGGGGAGTGTTGTAGAACAAAGACCTCGGGGTTCTGGGACCGACATGGTCGGAAGAGAGGGGGAAGGAGAGGGTAGGGGAGAGGTGGGAGAGAGAGAGTAGGGAGGATGGGGATGGAAGGAGAGGGTAGGGGAGGGGGAGGGAATGAGTAGTGAGGATGGGGATGAGAGGAGAGGGAGGGAGGAGGGGGAAGGGAGAGAGTAGGGAGGTTGGGGATGGAAGGAGAGGGTAGGGGAGAGGGAGGATGGGGATGGGAGGGGGGATGGGAGGGGGGATGGGGGAGGCTAGGGAGGATGGGGATGGAAAGAGAGGGTGGGAGGGAGAGTCGGGAGGATGGGGATGGAAGTAGAGGGTGGGGAGGGAGAGAATCGGGAGGATGGGGATGGAAGGAGAGGGTGGGGAGGGAGAGAGTAGGGAGGATGGGGATGGAAGGAGAGGGGAGGAGGGAGGGAGAGAGTAGGGACACAGAGTGAAGCCCCCTCTCCCCATCCCGTCACACTGGGACACAGAGCCAAACTTCCTCACAAACAGGGTCAGTTTTTGCTGAGAATTTATTTTGTATTGTCCCACCGATGTTCAGCTACATTCGACAGTTGTCCTTGGAGCAGAGATAGGCTGCGTGTAAACCACTCTCCCTGGCTGATTCCCCCCCCTAACCCCGGGGTCACTGGGTAGTGACGGGGAGCAGGGACTCTGGCTGATTCCCTCCCCCCCCCCCTAAACCCAGGGTCACTGGGCAGTGTCCCTGGTTGTGGGGCTGGAGAAGGGTTGGGGGGGAGCGGGAGAGGGGGGTCAGTTCCTCACCAGGAAGACGGCGTTCATGCAGATGATCGCCAGGATTGCCAGGCCAAAGGAAATGAGCAAGAGCTGTCCAAGTTACTCGCAGCATTCCCCTCCTGAGGCCTTAGAGCAGGGGTGGCCTGGGTCCACCATACCCAGGCCCCTCCAGGGAAGGAAATTAGCCATGGGGGCAGACCCGACCTGGGAAGGAGGTTCCTTCTCTTCTCCCTCTCCCTCCCTCCTCCTCTCTCTCTGTTTTTCTCCCCTTTCCTTCCCTCCTCTTTCTGACCCCTTCCTTCTCCCTCTCCTCCATTCTCTCCCTCTCTCCCCCTCCTTCCCTCCCTTCTCTCCTTCTCCCTCTCCTTCCCTTCCTCTCTCTCTCCATCCTCTTCCTGTCTCTTTTGCTCCTCTCCCTCTTTCATCTCTTTCTTTCCCTCTCTCTCTCTCTAACCCAGGGATCACATTGAGCTGCGTGAGACCCCTCTGCGACTGGGTGAGACACCCGAATTGGGCAAGACCCCCAGACTGAGCAAGGACTTTGAACTGGGAAAGACCCCTCCAGGACTGAGGGGGACCCCTGAACTGGGCAAGACCTCTCTAGAAGTGGGTGAGATCCCTGGACCAGGTGAGACCCCTAGACCGGATGAGATCCCTGGACCAGTTGAGACACCCAAATCGAGTGAGACAGCTCCAGGACTGGGCACCCACTCTCTGCACCTCCCCTCCTTCTGCGCCCCTTGCAGCTTCCTCAGCCGGGACCCCCAGGCACCCCTCCAGAGCAGGCTGTCCCCCGTCCGGTCGACCACCAGAGGGGGTCCCAGCCGCGTCCCTGGACCTCCCAGCACCAGATAGGTGCGGCTTGGCCCCAGCCCCAAGCAGCCACAAGACAAGTCCCGGGATGGCACCCAGAGGTGGCGAACCCCGGGGACCAGGGGCCAGGACGGTGGCCGGTAGATGGAGGAGATGGAGACTCGGAATCTCCGCCAGTCACCCAGCTGCCGGGACCCAAAAACCCGGACCCGGATCACTGAGGGGATGGGGGAGGGAGGTAGTTGTGGGAGGAGGGAGGTAGAGGGGAAGGGAGGGATGAGAGGGAGAAAGGAAGGAGAAGGGAGAGGGGGCAAAGGGAAAAGAGGGAAGGGGATGAGGTTGGAGAGACGGGGAGAGGAGGTGGGAGAAGGCAGAGAAAGGTGAAAGGTCAGATTGTAAGGGTCAATTCACTCCTCTTCCTTTTCAACTCTCAATCTCTTTCTTCCCTCCCTCTCCCCTCATCCCCCTCCTTCAAACCCCACTCCCGCTCACTCTGCGCCTCCTCTCCCAAACCCACCTCTCCCCTCCAACACTCTTCTTAACCCCTCCCCTCTCTTCCCACATTAACTCCACCCCCTTTCTCCCTCCTCTCTCTCCCACCCTCTCACCTCCCTCTCTCCTGCTCTCTTCCATCTCTTTTCCCCAACTCTCTTCCCCCAAGTCTCATCTCCCCTCCCTCTTCCCCCCTCTGCCCCTCTCACCCTCTCCTCTCATTCCCACAAACAGGAACTCACCGTATCCCTTGCTGCAAAATTCCTTCAGGTCCATTTTAATTTTCCCAGTGGAGGGTTCACAGTGTAACGAGCAGTTGGTTTCTGCAGGAATCACAGGTTCTTAGTAACGGTCCCGTCACACTCTCAGGGTGGGACACAGAGTGAAGCTCCCTCTCCCCCCGTCCCATCACACACTCCCGGGGTGGAACACAGTGTGAAGCTCCCTCTCCCCCGTCCCGTTACACATTCCGTGGTGGGACACAGAGTGAAGCTCCCTCTCCCGTCCCGTCACACACTCCCGGGGTGGAACACAGTGTGAAGCTCCCGCTCCCCCGTCCCGTCACACATTCCGGGGTGGGACACAGTGTGAAGCTCCCTCTCCCCCATCCTGTCACACACTCCCGGGGTGGGACACATAGTGAAGCTCCCTCTCCCCCCGTACCGTCACACACTCCCGGGGTGGAACACAGTGTGAAGCTCCCTTTCCCCCCGTCCCGTCACACATTCTGTGGTGGGACACAGAATGAAGCTCCCTCTCTCCCGTCCCGTCACACACTCCCAGGGTGGAACACAGTGTGAAGCACCCTCTTCCCCCGTCCCATCACTCACTCACAGGGTGGGACACAGAGTGAAGCCCCTTCTCAAATGTCTCTTACGTTTCATGGGAGAAAGGTTTGTCAGTGGCGAGTTTGTCAGACCCTCTGGTAAACCTACGAGACAGCCAAAGGAAATATAAATACACGTGTAAACCCCACCACTCCTGGTCCCCCTGTTCAACACCCCACTCCCTGACTCTGTAACCCCCTCCACTCCCCGTGTCCCTGCTCAAACACCCTCCCTGTCTCTGTAATCCTCTCCACTCTCAGTGCCCCTGTTCAAACCCACTACCTGTCTCTAACCCCTCCACTCCCCGTCCCCCATTTTAAACCCCCTCCCTGTGACCCCCTCCACTCCCCGTCCCTTGTTCAAACCCCCCTCCCTGTCTCTGTAAACCCCTCCACTCCTCATCCCCCTCCCTGTCTCTGTAAACCCCTCCACTCCCCATCCCCCTCCCTGTCTCTGTAAACCCCTCCACTCCCCGTCCCCTTGATCAAACCCCCTCCCTGTCTCTGTAACCCCCTCCACTCCCCATCCCCCTGTACAAACCCCACTCTAACTGTAACACCGTCTGCTCCCCAACCTTCACCGACCTCCGGGGACCTTTCTGGGCCGATGATTCCAGCGCTGGGCCCTCTGGCCTCGAGCACTACGCCGGTGATCCTGGAAATTGGGCTGCGATTCCCCGCCAATGTGGTGCAGTGCTAAGAAATGGAGAAGCCATCCATGATCGAAAATGCATCACCCGTCCCCTCCCCTACACCTCCAATCAATCGACCAAAGAAAGTAGCATGAGGCTGTGGTCTCAGCATTAGGGGGATGGTTTCAGGGTTAGGGGGTGGTATCAGGGTTGGGGGTGTGGTATCAGGGTTAGGGGGAAGGTATCAGGGTTAGGGAGGTGGTATCAGGGTTTGGGGATGGTATCAGCATTAGGGGGTGGTATCAGGGTTAGGGGGTGTTATCAGGGCTGGGTGGTGGTGTCAGGGTTAGGCATGATATCAGGTTGTGGGGATGGTATCAGGTTTAGGGGATGGTATCGAGGTTGGGGATATCAGGGTTAGGGAGTATCAGTGTTGGGTGGTCATATCAGGGTTAGGGAATGGTATCAGGGTTAGGGGGTGGTGCCAGGGTTAAGGGGATGGTATTAGGGTTGGGGGGTGGTATCGATGTTTGGGGTATGGTTTTGGGGTTAGGGGATGTTATTAGGGTTAGTGGGGTGATATCAGGGTTAGGGGCATGGTATCAGGGTTAGGGGGTGGTATCGGGGTTAGGGGGATGATATCAGGGTTGGGGGAGGTATCAGGGTTGGGGGTGTGGTATCGATTTTCGGGGGAAGGTATCAAGGTTAGGGAGGTGGTATAGTATTTGGGGATGGTATCAGCGTTAGGCGGATGGTATTATGGTTTTTGGGTGTATTGGGGTTAGGAGGATGGTATCGGGATTAGGGGGTGGTATCATGGTGTGGAGGATGGAATCAGGTTAAGGGGGTGGTATCAGGGTTCGAGCATGTCATTAGTTCCAGTGGCAGGAATAGACCATTCAGCCCATCAAGTCTACCCCACCATGTAATCATGAGCTGATCCATTTTCCCTTTCGCATTCCTCACCTGCCTTCTCCTAATAACCTTTGATCCTCTGGCTACTCCTGAAACCATCAACCTCTGCCTTAATCCTACCCAGTAACCTGGCCTTCACAACCGCCAGTGGCACCAGATTCCCCGCCCTCCGGTTGAAGAATTCCTTCCGTGTAACGTTTCTCAGTGGGCGCCCTTCAACACTCACCGTACTCTCTCTGACTTCTGCATTTGATTTGCCACTTTCCTGTGCATTCTCTGAATCTGTCCGTGTCCTTTCTGCATCCACACTGCAGAGACACAGAGGGATTTCTTCAGCCTGCTGGTGGGGAATCTGTGGAATTTGTTCCCACAGGCGGTTGTGGAGGCCAGGTCCTTGGGTGTGTTTGAGGCAGAGATTGGTCAATTCTTAATTAGTCGGGGAGAAGGCCAGGATGGTGGGGCCGAGTGGGAAAATGGATCAGGGATCAAGGGGTTGAATGGCCTATTTCTGATGCAATGTCTTCTAGTCTAATCAGCATTGGTGGGGTGTGGGGGGAGGTGGTGTTACACAGATTAATATGGATTGTATTTTCCTGCAGTCCCTGGAATGCAGGAGGTTTTTTTAAAGAGTGGGTGCAGCATCACCTTTGGGTGCACAGTCCCCTCCATGTGCTTGATTCAAGTTATTGTATTACGTGAAACTGCCTTTACCTGCTGTCAGGCAGACAGTTTCACCATCGGTAGGAATTGCCTGGAGTGCCTCTTGCAGTCAGAGAGAGAGAAGCAAAAGAGAATTCTCCCCCCTCCCCAGAGTCACCAAGTGTCCGTGGATTCACCTCCAGCTCCCACAGGCCCACAGAGTCCAGTCCGAACCATCGGTGACCCGAGGTCCAGATCCAAACCTCCGACCTGGTCAGGACCCCTTTGGCACCCCCTCGCATCCCGGTTCCGATGCCCGGTAACTCCTTCAGCCAGTTTCGAGCCAGACTCCAGGAGTCCGCAGCCCAGCACGAGTCTCCAGACAGTGCTCTCCAGCAGATTCCTCGCCTTGAATTGCCAGCAGCCTGCCGCAAGCGTGGGTCTTCCAGCTGCCGAGCCCCTCACTGGTCACCATTCCATGCTTCATCTCCTCTGCTTCGCCTTCTCAGACAGAGGTGTGGGGGGGGTTCTCCCCTTTTTCTGGTGCCCTGCGCTAGTCCTTTGTTCCCCTCGTGGCTGCTGCCGATCACTGGCGCCGCCATCTTGGGAGCAGACTCCGTGTTTGCGGGATTTTAAATAAACTTCTGTTGGCTCCTTTAATGGGCCATTAAAAGCTTTTGCAGAGCTGATGTCAGTCGACTGGGCAGTTGGACCCCCACAGGAGCGCTGTATTTCCACTCCTCACAGGTCCGCACCAGCAGAAATGCTGTTGTTCCAGCTGGTTCCAGCAGCACTGCCATGTTCACAACTCCTTCCCATTGTGAGAGATAATAGATTATAGGAAGTAAAGTTAGTATGAATGAAATAAAGAATAATAGACTAGACTAGAGGAAGTTAAGTAAGTGCTGAATAGGGATGAATTCCGATAAGAGTGTGAGGAAGGGTTACGCAAATATAATAGAAGAAAGG
Organism: Narcine bancroftii; assembly: GCF_036971445.1. Lineage (NCBI taxonomy): Eukaryota > Metazoa > Chordata > Chondrichthyes > Torpediniformes > Narcinidae > Narcine > Narcine bancroftii. The sequence continues at coordinate 14,417 of NW_027211967.1, forward strand.
TCTTATAGTGATAGAAAGAATTAGCAAATTCTGCATATAGAATTAGTAACTCCTGGGGGTTGAGATGTTTGAATAAGAACAAAGGTAGATTCATGAATAAGGACAATGACATGATGGGACCCAGACAGGATACCCCATGGTCTTTCAAGTTTACACGTAGGCAGACAGAATTACCAAATGCCAAACCAATCCAGGAGGCAGAATGTTAAAGGTGGGGGGGGGGGAGGGGTTATCTCTACACTGAAATGAACTGTATAAAAGTTAGATGAGCCCCAGTATGTGTGTGTATTCCCATGGTAAGGGGAAGCACCCAACTTTGCACTGTTGTACAATAAATGTTCTTTGTTCTCAATTTTTGTCTCGAGCAATTTCTGTGAAGGTACATCTGTTTCTCACAAATGGGGGCTCGTCCGGGATCCCACTCCCTCCACTGACAGAGTGCCCGACGACGTGGGTAGGTGCACCCCGGCTGATTCAGCTGGACTCACAGACTACGGGTGACTGGTCAGTGGATGAAGCGAGTGATATCCGAGAAGAGGCATTGAAAACAAAAGACAGGAGGACATTAAGGAAGCACGCTAGGAATAGCTACTGGATCCCGGTAAGAGGAATTTATTTACCTGCTAGTATGGGAGGAGTAAGTAGCAAGGGAAACAGTCCTGGAGAAGGATGGGAAGATCAGATACCTAAACATAGTCCTTTAGGATTAATGTTATCTGATTGGGGTATGGGGAAAACCCGTGGGAAAGATAAACAGACCATGGTCAGGTATTGCTATCAGGAATGGGTTAAGAATCCGATAAAAGGGAGTTCGGTATATTGGCCAAAGTTCGGATCCGACAAGGACTGGATGTGTCAGGCATTAAACGTCTGGCTCTACTAAAATCAAGGAGGTAATACCGAGAGCAGAGAATATGCAGCCTGTTGGCTCAGTGGATCGTTTGATCAAATGATTTTGAGCGAAAAGGGATGTAAGAACAAGAAGGATGAGGAACCTTTTGTCCCTGAAACACAAGGATGGGATGTGTTACATTCCCTTCCTCCACCTTATGTTCCACCTGTGCCAGCTCCTATCTTCCCCCTCTCACCTACACTTTACCCTTTTTCACCTTCCCCTCTTCCTCCACAGTTAGAGAAAGAAAAAGAAAGTAGGGGTGGAATGATGACCCGCTCACAGAGTACAAGATTACCGCCTCAATTGACACGAGAGGGAGGAGACTTTGGTTATGAGGGTCATTCAGAACATCATAGAGGAGGGGATAAGCCAGAAATTAACTGGATGAGACCGTTACGAGAGGTTCCCTTGGGAGGGAATATGGGGGGTATCGGGTTCGTAAATGTGCCTCTGACCAGTACGGAGGTGCGCAATTTTAAGAAGGAAATGACCTCTCTGATAGAAGACCCTCAGGGATGTGCAGAACAATTAGATCAATTTTTGGGACCTAATATATATACCTGGGATGAATTCATGTCTATCTTTAAGACTCTGTTTACTTTGGATGAGCGTGGAATGATTCGCCAGGCAGGGATTAGAGTCTTGGATAGGGAACACCAAGGGGGACCAGAGGCGATACCTGGAGAAGCTAAATTTCCCCTGGCGAACCCAAATTGGGATAAGACTACTAATGAAGGCCGCATGCAAATGGATGAGTACAGGGTTAATCTAATCAAAGGAATGAAGGAGTCTGTTCAAAAGGACAGAACTTTAAGAAGGCATTTGAGGTTCCCCAAGGTCCCAAGGAGACCCCCCTCTGCATTTCTGAATAGATTGCGTGCGGCCATACAGCAATATGGGGGGTTGGATATAGGATCCCCAGCAGGTGAACAGTTGGTATTGATGGGCTTTGTTACTAATTCAGCCCCAGATATCAGGAAGAAATTACAAAAGACAGAGAATTGGCATGAACAGGGAATAACACAGCTTTTACAGATCGCACAAAGGGCATACGTCCAGAGGTCTGAAGATCAACAGAAAGGAAAGGCTAAGATGTGGATGCAGGCAGTCAAGGAGGTTGTGGAGGGACAGCAGGGAAATGTTAGGAGCTGTGTGCCAGCTCCTGGACGTTGGGAGGAGCGCCAGGGGTGGGGAAGTAGAGACCAGAGCAGAGGCAGGGGTAGAGGAGAATTCCGGGGACGACGACCATCCCTGGGACCCCGTGGAGACCCTGGTAGAAATTGGGAAACAGGAGCATTAGTTTGCTATTATTGCAAAAAGGAGGGACACTTTAAGAGGGAATGCCCAATGCAAGCCAGGGAGACGTGATCTTATGCATTGATGGAGGCAGATTATGAATGGGGGGGTCACGGTTCTCAGTCAATACACACCGTGGGGCTGCACGGAGAACCATTGGTAAATTTAAGCATAGGACCCCACGGTGACGAGATGACTTTTTTAGTAGATTCTGGGGCAGCCCGGTCTAGTATTTTACAACGGCCCGAGGGTGTTAAAACAGAAGGGACAGTGATAATTTTGGGAGTGGGAGGAAGAGATTTTATGGTCCCTATACTAAAGAATGGGAGAAATGGGAGAAAAGATAATAACAGAGGATATTTTACTAGTTCCCCAAGCTGGAGTTTGCCTGCTGGGATGACATTTTCAAGACCAATTGGCTATCGGTACCAGACCACAGGGATCAGGTATCGGGGTTCAATTTTATGTACTAACAGAGGAGGATCGGGAACTAATAAATCCTGGAGTATGGGCAAAAAGAGGCAATAGAGGAGGGTTAGATGTTCCTCCCCTGCAAGTTACTTTAAAAACCCTGACCAAGTAATTAGACGAAAACAGTATCCAATTCCTATGGCTGGCCGAAAGGGGCTGCAACCAGTAATTGACCAATTGGTGAAAGATGGTATACTCGACCCTTGTATGTCACCTTTTAATACCCTAATTTTACCTGTCCAAAAACCAGATGGTACCTATCGATTAGTGCAGGATTTGAGGGAGTTAAACAAAATCATTCTCACCCGTTATCCGGTCGTACCTAACCCTTATACGATAATGGGTAAAATTGATCCCCATAGTAAGTGGTTTAGTGTAATTGACCTGAAAGATGCCTTCTGGACCTGTCCATTGGCAATAGACAATAGGGACATGTTTGCATTTGAATGGGAGAATCCTTTTACAGGACGGAAAAATCAATACCGGTGGACAGTCCTTCCCCAGGGTTTTACAGAATCCCCAAATTTGTTTGGCCAAGTTTTAGAACAGGTACTAGATGAGGCCCCTCGGAGAGAGAATTGTCAATTAATACAATATGTTGATGATTTATTAATCACGGGAAAAACGTATGATGTGGTTAAACAATACACTGTTAAATTTCTGAATTTTCTAGGGAATAAGGGTCTTAGAGTGAGCGAATCAAAGTTACAATTTGTTCAATCTGAAGTTAAATACTTAGGTCATCTGGTTAGTCAAGGAATTAGGAAGATAAGTCCAGAGAGAACACACGGTATTCTGCAGATCCCGCCTCCAAAGAGTGCTCGAGAACTTAGAAAATTCCTTGGTTTAGTGGGATACTGTAGAATTTGGATTGAGAATTATTCTAGCCTGGTCAAATTTCTTTATGATAAACTTGCGACTCTAGGGGGTGAAACTGTTGTCTGGACGGAGGAGGAGATTAAAGATTTTACCTTGGTGAAACAGCGTTTTATTAGTGCCCCAGTTTTGGCTTTACCCAACCTAAATAAGCCATTTGACCTATATACCAATGCGAAAGATGGTGTGGCCAAAGGAGTATTAACGCAAGAGAGGGCAGGCTTTAGACAACCAGTTGCCTTTCTGTCAAAAATTTTAGATCCCGTTTGTCGTGGTTGGCCAGAATGTGTGCAAGCAATTGCAGCCACTGCTATTTTAGTCAAAGAAGGATGAAAGATTATGTTTGGTGCCCCGACGTTAGTTCATACCCCTCACACAGTCCGCAGCATTCTCTTACAACGTGCCGGAAGGTGGCTTACTGATTCTAGAATGTTAAAGTGTGAAGCGATTCTCATGGATAGGGCTGATTTGACACTGATTATGAACAAAGAACAGAATTCAGCCGCCTTCTTGGTTTCTCCAGATTCTGATACTGTCCCCAATGATTTAGAGCATGTATGTTTAGAAGTGATCGATTTACAGACAAAAATTAGAGATGATTTAAGTGATGAACCTTTACGGGAGGGTGAAAGATGGTTTATTGATGGATCTTCCCGCTGCATTGACGGCATTCATTATAGCAGGTATAGTATAGTGGATGGGAATGAAGGAGTTGTGATTGAAGCCGGTCTTCTTCCCGGTCATTGGTCGGCACAATCCTGCGAATTTTATGCCCTCTGTAGAGCTCTCCAGGGTTTAGAGGGAAAGGTGGGCACAATCTATACCGACTCAAAGTATGCTTTTGGTGTAGTGCATACCTTTGGAAAGATTTGGAAAGAGCGGGGAATGATAACTGGGAAAGGACAAAAGTTGATCCATGAAAACTTAATTGTTCAATCCTTAGATGCTCTTATGTTACCTGAGGAGATAGCTGTAGTTCATGTACGGGGCCATCAAATTATTGACAGTCCTGAAGCACAGGCGAACAGACGGGCAGATGAAGCTGCCAAACAGGCTGCACTCACAGAAAAAATAGACATGCAGCTGTTACTCCCCACCCCACATGAGGTTAAAAAGACTCCCATCTTCACGGGAGGAGGAGGTTTATATGAAAGACCAGGGAATGCGTCAAACTGCCGATGGGTTGTGGTGGACGGCAGAGGGACGCCAAGTACTGAACAAAGCCTTGGCTCGTTAGATTATTGATCAGCTCCACCAGCAGACACATTGGGGAACACAGGCTACTGATTGACTTCACGGAATTACCTAAGATGGGGGTTTATAAATACCTCCTGGTGATGGTGGATCATTTTACTCGATGGGTTGAGGCTTTCCTGACCCCTAATGATCGTGCTAGCACCGTTATCCGGATATTACTAGCGTCTGTTATTCCACGCTATGGCATTATTCAAACCATGACTCAGATCGAGGTACACATTTTACCTCTCAGGTACTCCAGGGTGTGTGTAAAATTCTGGGAATAGATTGGCAGTTACATACCCCATGGCTCCCCCAGAGTTCAGGCCGTGTTGAACGGATGAATTAGACCCTGAAAAATCAACTCACTCAACTTCATGAGGAAACTGGCCTCTCCTGGATTAAATGCTTACCCTTAGCTTTAATTAGGACTCGCACAGCTCCTCGTAAAGACCTTGCTGTCTCACCATATGAAATGATGTTTGGTCTTCCTTACATGGGATTCCACACTGATACCCCTATCCCTGAGGCTAATGACCAGTACATATCTAAATATTTGCAGGGACATTCTACTTCTCTGTATGATTTACGACAGAAGGGTTTATTAGCTCAAAACCCACCCCTGGACTATCCTATTCATTCTGTTAAACCTGGTGATTGGGTATATGTAAAAGCGTGGCAAGACCATAAACTAAAACCGATATGGGACGGCCCTTATTGTGTACTTCTGATTACAGACACTGCAGTGCGAACAAAAGAAAAGGGGTGGACTCACATACAACGCATTAAACAAGCTAACCCACGAACTAAAGACGTTGATAATACATCCTCCACTTGGCGTGCAGTCTCGCATCCTTCTGGTCTGAAAGTTACTCTTCGCTGGGAAAAAGTGCTGTAATGTTATTTTTATTATTTGCTGTATTGTTTTCCTGCTGGTTCCCAATTTTTGGGAAACCACCCAATCGTACACAATATATTAAGTCCTCCTGGAATAGGGGCAGCAGAGGTGATAATTACTTTGAGGAATGGACAAGTTTACCTTTAGAATGCATACAGGGCACAGGTATAGAGTGTATTCATAGTGGGGTACCTTATTTAGTATGGTTTAATTTAGGATCCCAACATGGACCAGGGAAACAGACCTGCCCTAGGGGAGTGGATTGGGTTGGCGTCCTGGCCTCTACAGATATTAAAGAGATGAGTGCTAAAAATATGGTACAAAGAAGATGGTGGGAAAATGATAGGCAGAACATTAGTCAGGGCTCTACCTGGAGTAGGGATAAAGGGGGTATATATGCTAATGCTCGCAGACAAGCTGCTACTCACAGGTTAGGTAACAATAAACGCTCCCCCCCAACTTGGCATCTTGTAAATCATCTTTGGGTCACGAATAAATTTGGAAGGCTAAAGGCAATCACTATAAGGGGGATTTGAGTTGTAAACGGCTCAAGCTGCTCCAGAATACCACAGCTGTTTGGCATTTAAACTGTTTAACCAGACTCCAGGCAGTTTTGAAGATTATCACCAAACAGACAGCGATGGCCTTGGATTTATTGGCTGAAGAACAACGACAGCTTATCAAAACTGCCTGGCTCTCGATTACTTGTTAGCTGCTGAGGGCGGCGTTTGTGGAAGATCGATAGATGACAATGGTCACAATGGTCAGGTGGTTGAACTTTTTACTGGTGACTGGAGGTGGATACACACAGCCCTTATAGCAGTTGGACTCATTACTTTAGCCATCATGAAACTTCCCTGCCTAATGACTTGTGTGCAGTGTTTAATTCAACGGACCCTTTGTCAGATCACTACAACCCAAAGGATGTATGTTTCCCAAACTCCGTCTGATGATGCTGAGATTGCAGTTCGTTTACTGATTCGCTGGGAAAAACAAGTTTCCAGTTGAGAATTTACTAAGCGTAGCTAAAGAAAAAGTGGGGATTGTGAGAGATAATAGATTATAGGAAGTAAAGTTAGTATGAATGAAATAAAGAATAATAGACTAGACTAGAGGAAGTTAAGTAAGTGCTGAGTAGGGATAAATTCCGATAAGAGTGTGAGGAAGGGTTACACAAGTATAATAGAATAAGGGTCTTATAGTGATAGAAAGAATTAGCAAATTCTGCATATAGAATTAGTAACTCCTGGGGGTTGAGATGTTTGAATAAGAACAAAGGCAGATTCATGAATAAGGACAATGACATGATGGGACCCAGACAGGATACCCCCATGGTCTTTCAAGTTTACACGTAGGCAGACAGAATTACCAAATGCCAAACCAATCCAGGAGGCAGAATGTTAAAGGTGGGGGGGGGGGGGGGTATCTCTACACTGAAATGAACTGTATTAAAGTTAGATGAGCCCCAGTATGTGTGTGTATTCCCATGGTAAGGGGAAGCACCCAATTTTGCACTGTTGTACAATAAATGTTCTTTGTTCTCAATTTTTGTCTCGAGCGAAATCTGTGAAGGTACTTCTGTTTCTCACACCTCCAACCACCCACTTGCCTGTCCACCCACTCACCATTGCACCCTGGCTCTCCCAATCTCCGTCTGGCACTCCGGGGTCTCGCTGGCGCTCCTCCTCGCTGTTGCCTGGATCCGCGGCGGTCCTTCTGGAGAGGCCCTGGTCCCAAACAGCTGCACCCATGGTGGTGGCTCCGGACCTCGGACAGGAGCTGCATCAGCAGGTGTGTTAGATCGCCAGTCCCTGAGCCGGTGGGGGGAAGGGCAGCCAGCTCGCGCCCTGGGGTCTTCCCCCTTTCATCCCTGCTGCCCAGACCCTGAGCTGTCCCCAGGAAGCCCACAAGCAGGAGTGGGCAGAGGAGTGACAGGACCTGATGGTAGTCCATCCAAGGCCTGTTGGCAACCTGTGGGGAGAGGAGGCTGTTAGTGCGTCCATGATCCTCTGTACTGCTTCACTCCCACCTATCTCCTGATATAGGGTATCAACGGGGGTCCCCAAACTCTCCTCCTCCCAATTTGTATTCCCTTCACCCCAACAACATCCCGGTCAGTATAGGATATCAATGGGGGTCCCCAAACTTTCCTCCTCACAATCTGTATTCACTTCACCCTGACAACATCCTAATATAGGATATCAATGGGAGTTCCCAAACTCTCCTACTCACAATCTGTATTCCCTTCACCCCGACAACATCCTGATATAGGGTATCAATGGGGGTCCCAAACTCTTCTCCTCACAATCTGTATTCCCTTCACCCCGACAACCTCCCGATATAGGGTATCAACAGGGGGTCCCCAAACACTCCTCCTCACAATCTGTATTCCCTTCACCACAACCACTTCCAACAAGTTGGATTGGCAGTAAAGAAAGGGAATGCTATGTTGGCGTTAATTTCAAAAGGAAAAGTGTATAAGAGTAAAGAGGTGATGATGAGGCTCTGTGGGCACTGCTAAACTTGCCTCCTAAGACATATTTTCCAATCCAGGCAACGTCCTGGTAAATCTCTGCACCCTCTCCATCATGTCCACATCCTTCCTGTAATGAGGTGACCGGAACTGAATGCAATATTTCAATTCTGGATTCACCAGAGGTTTTGTAGAGCTGTAATATGATGTTTGAACTCAGTCCTCTGACTCATGAAGCCCAGCATCCCATCAGCCTGTGCGGCAAACTTGAGAGATGAGTGGATTTGGACCCCATGTTCCCTTTGCTCTTCCACACTGCTAGGAATCCTGCCACTAACCACGGACTCTGCCTTCACATTCGACGATCCAAAGTGCATCACTTCACACTTACCTGGATTGAATACCATCTGCCACTTCTCCACCCTATCCATATCCTGTTGTAACTTACGACAATCTCCAGCCTATCCACAGCACCTCTGACCTTCTTGTCAATCCTGAACTCACTGACCCTATCCCCCCCCCTCAACCCTCTTCTGCTCAACTCTCCAGAATTGGAAATACAAAAAGCTGGATTTCAGCAGACCCTGTATGTAAAGATACAAAACCAACATTTCACAGCTTTGGAAGGGGATGGAAAATCTGCGCCAACCAACTGGCCGGAGTGTTCACGGACATTTTCAACCTCTCACTGCTGCAGTCAGAGGTTCCCACCTGCTTCAAAAGGGCATCAGTCATCCCGGTGCCCGAGAAGAGCAGCGTGAGCTGCCTCAACATCAACCACCCAGCAGCACTAACTTCTACCTTGATTAAATGCTTCGAGAGGCTGGTCGAGGCCAGAATGAACACGTTCCTGAGCCAAGGTCTGGACCTGCTGCAATTCGCCTATCGATACAATCGCTCCACGACAGACGTAGTATCGCTGGCTCTCCACTCAGCACTGGATCACCTCGAAAACAGCAACTCATACACACAGCTGCTCTTCATCGACTACAGCTCGGCCTTCAACACCATTATTCCCTCAGTGCTGGTCAACAAGCTCCAAACTCTGGGCCTCTGTACCCACCTCTGCAACTGAATCCTTGACTTCCTCATCAGAGACCACAGTCAGTATGAATTGGAAACAACGTCTCCTCCTTACTGACAACCAACACAAATGCCCCCAAGGCTCTGTGCTTATCCCACTGCTCTACTCGTTAAACACCCAAGACTGTGTGGCTGGGCACAATTCCAATGCTGTGTACAAGTTTGCCGATGACACCCAGGTCGTCGGCAGAATCACAGACGGTGATGAGGATGGGTACAGGAGGGAGGCGGATCAGCTTGTTGAATGGGGTCACAACAGCAACCTTCCTCAATATCAGCAAAACCAAAGAAATGGTTGTGGACGTCAGGAAGGAGTCGGGGAACACGACTCAGTCCTCATTGAGAGCTCAGTAGTGGAGAGGGTCAAGAACATCAAATTTCTGGAGGTTACCATCTCCGAGGATCTGTCCTGGAGCCTCCATGTTGATATAATCACAAGGAAGGCTCGTCAGTGGCGAGACTTTGTGAATGGGTCTGAGGAGATTTGGTTGGTCACCAAAGTCTCTCATAAACCTCTATAGGTGGACCGCGGAGAACATTCTGGCTGTTTCTGTCACTGCCTGGTATGGAGACGCCAACTCTCAGGACAAGAATAAACTCCAGAGGGTTGTTCACTTGGCCTGCGACATCACGTGCACCAGACTTCACTCTATCGAGGACATCGACGTGAGGCGGGGTCTTCAAAAAGCGGCCTCTATCCTCACGGACCCCCCACCACTCCCCAGGCCAGGCTCTCTTCACTCTGCTACCATCGGGAAAAAGGGTCCAGGAGACTGAAAACGAGCATCAGTGGCACAAGGGCAGCCTCTTCCCTGCTGCCAGATCCCTGAATGATCCATGAACCACAGACACGGCCTGACTTTTCATGCATTGTTATTGTTTTATGTAGTAACGTTGTAAGATGGTTATAATATGTATGTTTGCTGTATGATACTGCTGCAGAACACCGAATTTCAGAACTTGGTTCATGACATAGATTCTGGTTCTGATTATCCTGTCCCAGTTGGAGCATATTAGGTGGCCGTGGGAAATGACGATACCTCTGTACATTGTACCTCTGCGAATGACAATAACCTCCCTTTATTTATTACATGAGGCCTCACAGTTAAGGGGAGTAGGGGAAGTTTAAAGTCATGTTGTGGACAGGGTAGAAGGTTGTTGCAGGTTACAGCAGGTTATAGAACATAAAGACCACAACACATCGGAGCAGAATTAAGCCATTCAGCCCATTGGGTCTGCCCCGCCATTCAATCATGAGCTGATCCATTTCCCCACTCAGCCCCACTGCCCAACCTTCTCCCCATAATCAATGATCCCCTAGCTAATCAAGGACCTATCAATCTCTGGTCTAAACACATCCAATGATCCAAATTTGAAGTGGTTAGTGTTGGAAAGCTCAAAAGAGAGAAATCTATAGCCCAGTACAGGACTTTTGGCCCACAATACTGTGATGACCAAATAACCCAGAAGGGAGGTTGTCAGAGGTTACAACAGGATACAGACAGGAGGGAAATAATGGGTTGGGTCAATGAGGAGATGGGTCGTTCAGAGGTGTATTTGACAGGGTAAGAGATTGTAGGAGGATGGAGAGGTCGGGATGAAGTGGAGGTCTTACTTTGCTTCAGTATTCACTAGAGAAAAGGACCTTGATCAGGGTGAGGTCAGAATAGAATAAGCTTGATTTCTGGACATGGTTGAGATTAGGAAAGAGGAACTGTTGGACTAGTGGAGGTCTGTAGGGATCCGTTCTGGGACCCGTTCTTAATGATTTTTAGCTCGTTCGTGGATTTATCAATTTAAAAACATTACAGGAAGGATGGGGAAGCTCTGGAGAGGGGGCAGAGGAGATTGCCTGGATTGGGAAATGTAATGAGGTAAGGTTAGCAGAGCTGGGGGATTTTCTCTTTGGAGTGAAGGATGAGACGTTATTTAACAGAGGTCTACAAGAGGCATAGACAGGGTGAACAGCCAGTGCCTGTTTCCCAGGGCAGGAATAGCAAATGCCAGGGAAGATCTAAACAAAGTGAAGGGAGGGAAGTTTAGGGGAGGTGTCAGGGATAAGTATATTTAACAGAGAGAGTAGAGGGTTCCTGGAATGCATTGCCAGGCATGATGATGAAGGCTGGTAATCTTCACCAGTCCCCTGAATGTGCAGGGAGTGGGTTGGCCAGGCATCAGGTTCAGGCATCAGGGATGGGTGTATAGATAAAGTAAATGTAGGTTGGCTTTTCCCATTGAGGGTCGATGAGATACAAACTAGAGGACATGGGGTAAGGGTGAAAGGGGAACATTAGGAGGAACTTTTTCTCACAGAGACTTGTGGGAGTGTGGAACAAGCTGCCAGCTGAGGTGGTGAATGAGGACTCAATTTTAAAATTTAAGAAAAAATTGGACAGGTACATGAATAGGTGGGGGATGGAGGGTAATGGACTGGGTGAAGGTCAGTGGCACAAGTCAGAATAATAGTTCAGCACAGACCAGAAAAGACCTGTTTTATGGGTCTAATTAAGAGATCTTGGGGTATGGGGACTGACATGGTGAATGGTGGGGAGTGTTGCAGAACAGAGAGATCTCGAGGTACAGGGACCGACACAGTGAATGATTGGGAGTGTTGCAGAACAGAGAGACCTCAGGGTATGCGGACCAACATGGTGAACAGTGGGGAGTGTTGTAGAACAGAGAGACCTCGGGGTATAGGACTGACATGGTGAACGGTGGGGAGTGTTGCAGAACAGAGAGACTTTGAGTTACAGGGACCAACACGGTGAACAGTGGGGAATGTGTTAGAACAGAGAGACGTCAGGGTATGGGACCGACATGGTGAACGGTGGAGAGTGTTGCAGAACAGAGAGACGTCGGGGTACGGGGACCGACACGGTAAACGGTGGGGAGTATTATAGAACAGAGAGACCTCAGGGTACAATGACTGACTCGAAGAGAAGGTGTATGAATGGATATGGACTGGGTTGGTTTTTGCCGTGCCACCATCACGTCAACCTCCTGCAGGAGCTCTTTCGTGAGCGACAAGGCTGGATGCATCGCAGAGCAGGCTGGTTGCTGCAGAGAAACGGATGAGAAGTCAATCCACAGGGCCATAAGGGTGGCAGAGAGGATCACTGGAGTCCCCCACACCCCCATCGACGTGATTACCAGGATCGTTGTCTGGAGGGGGGGGGGGGCAAGGTGGAATAATACATCGGCACAGACTAGAAGGGCTGAAGGGCCTGTTTCTATTCTATGGATTTACCTGTTGTTTGATTCGGACCTATGTTCAACAGAGATGTATGGGTTGAAGGGCCTTTACTTGTTGTGTGTTCGGAGAAGTTTCAGTCTTCAGTCTTCAGTTCAGTCTGAACTGAAATGCAATTTGCAATTTAAGTCGGTGAGATTTTGAACTTCATTTAATTATGGTAAAAAACAAGGGAGAAAGAAATCTTAAAACCAGCATTAAAGGCTTGTTACATGATCGTCTGTGATTGTACTGACCTTTGAAAATTACAGATTATTTTACGAGCCAATGTGTTAGATGTTGAGCACCGGGTTAAATTTCTGCTTTCACAGTCTGAGGCTTTTAAACCCAGGGTTAAACTAGAGTGGGGGAAGGTTAATCTTCGTTTAAATCAAAGGTTGAGGTCGATCTGTTTGATGGTCACTGCCGCTGTTACCACACATCACAAGCCATCTCAAGTCAGGTCAAGTTTATTGTCACCTGATTGCACAAGTACAACCCGAGCGTCCTTGGTATAGAACACTCAGACACACAAACCAGACCTAACACACACACAGACAAACAGTACACATGCAGGACAAATACTGAAATATACGCATAAATAAATAGATATTGTTTTTGTACCTACGGATGGTTAGTGCGAGCAGTTCCTTTGGTTGCTCAGCATCATTTTCACTGGCGGTGGGAATAAGCCGTTGATGAGAGTAGGACAGTTAATGTGGTCTATATAGATTTTAGCAAGGCATTTGACAAAGGTCCTCCACGAGAGATTCATCTAGAAAGTCATGAGTCACGGGTTTAGTGGAAAACTGGCTGCGTGGATAAAATATTGGCTGGCAGGTAGAAAGCAGAGAGTTGTCGTGGACGGAACATTTTCTGCCTGGAGGTGGATGACTAATGGAGGGGCCACAGGGATCTGTTCTGGGACCCTGGCTCTTTGGGATTTTTATAAAGGACCTGGATGAAGAGGCGGAAGGTTGGGTCAATAAGTTTCTGGATGATATGAAGGTTGGAGGAGGTGTGGATGGAGCTGAAGGTTGGAGGAGGTGTGAATGGAGCTGAAGGTTGGAGGAGGTGTGAATGGAGCTGAAGGTTGGAGGAGGTGGTGGATGGAGCTGAAGGTTGGAGGAAGTGTGGATGGAGCTGAAGGTTGTCAAAGGTGACGAAGATATCGACAGAATGCAGAGTTGGGCAGAGAAGTGCAGATGGCATTCAGTCCAGGTAAGTGTGAGGTGATGTATTTTGGAAGGACAAACCAGGAGGCTGAGTCCAGGGTTAAGAGTGTGGATGAACAGAGGGACCTTGGGGTCCAAATCCATACATCCCCAAAGGTTACCGCATGGATTGATAGGAGAGTTAAGAAGGCCTATGGGATGCTGGGCTTCATTAATGGGGGGGGGGGGATTTAAGTTCGGGAGTAGAGAGGTCATGTTGCAACTCTACCAATCTCTGGTGAGACCACACTTAGAGTATTGTGTTCAGTTCTGGTCACCTCATTACAGGAAGGATGGGGAAGCTATGGAGAGGGTGCAGAGGAGATTCACCAGGACAGTGTCTGGATTGGGAAACGTCTAATGAGGCAAAGTTAGCAGAGCTTGGACTTTTCTCTTTGGAGCGAAGAAGGATGAGAGGAGACTTGAAGAGGTCTGAGAGGTAGAGATAAGGTAGATCTTATCTGTACCTGTTACCCAGGGCGGGATCAGCAAACACCAGAGGACATCTGTACAAAGTGAAGGGAGGGGAGTTTAGGGGAGACACCAGGGTAGGTTTTTTTACACAGAGATTGGAGGGGGACCTGGAATGTCTGGCCAGGGGTGGTGGTGGAGGCTGGAACATTGGGACCATTTCAGAGACTGTTAGACAGACACATGGATGGAGGAATAGGAGAGAGAGTCCCTTCGAGGATTCACCTCCAGCCTCACAGACCCCTGTTCGATCCCTCAGCCACCCAAGCTCTAGATCCAAACCTCCGACATGATCAGGAAGCCTTCAGTGCCCGAGGCCCTTTCACCGACCGCGTCGGCCACAGCCTGTGTAGATCCTTCAGCTGTTGAGCCCTTTGCTGGTCCACCGCCGTGGTCATCCCCCCGTGCGATTTCCATCTTGGTTTTTGCCGTGCCACCATCACGTCAACCTCCTGCAGGAGCTCTTTCGTGAGCGACAAGGCTGGATGCATCGCAGAGCAGGCTGGTTGCTGCTGAGAAACAGATGAGAGGTCAATCCACAGGGCCATAAGGGTGGCAGAGAGGATCATTGGAGTCGCGACGTGATTACCAGGATCGTTGTCTGGAGAGGGGGTGTAAAATCATTGAGGACCCCTTCCACATAGCAACTTTCAGCTGCCCCCATCAGGGAAAGAGATACAGAGGTGTCAGAACCAGCACCACCAGGTGGTAGGGAGAAGTTAGTATTTTTAGTAAGTAATATATGGTTCGGCACAATATTGAGGGCCAAAGGGCCTGTACTATGCTGTAGTGTTTTATGTTCTATGTTCAGCCTGGTGGTGCTGGTTCTGACACTTCTATCTCTTTCCCTGATGGGGGCAGCTGAAAGTTACTGTGTGGAAGGGGTCCTCAATGATTTTGCCCCCCCTCTCCAGACAACGATCCTGGTAATCACGTCGATGGGGGTGTGGGAGACTCCAATGATCCTCTCTGCCACCCTTATGGCCCTATGGATTGACCTCTCATCCGTTTCTCTGCAGCAACCAGCCTGCTCTGCGATGCATCCAGCCTCGTCGCTAACGAAAGAGCTCCTGCAGGAGGTTGACATAATTATGGCATGGCGTAAACCAAGATGGAAATCGCACGAGGGGGATGACCACGGCGGTGGACCAGCAAAGGGCTACACAGGTTGCGGCCGACTTGCGGTCAGTGAAAGGGCCTCGGGTGCTGAAGGCTTCCTGATCGTGTTGGAGGTTCGGACCTGGAGCTCGAGTGGCTGAGGGATCGAACAGGGGTCTGTGAGGCTGGAGGTGAATCCTCGAAGGGACTCTCTTTCTTCTATTATTAGGGGCACTGCTTATATTGTCTCATTTGCCTTAAGGCAGGCAGATATTAAAGTAAAACACCTGGTCTGTGGAATTCAAGCTGATGGCAGCCTCAAGCATCCGGCAAAAAAAAAACTCGAGGAAAATAAACTTTTAAAAATGGAAATCAAAATAAGAACAAAATAATAGGTTTAAAAAAACACATGTTTAAAACTTCAAAAGTAAATGTTCCCTGGCACAAACCAACCAGCCGGAGTGTTCACGGACATTTTCAATCTCTCCCTGCTTCAGTCAGAGGTTCCCACCTGCTTCAAAAGGGCATTAGTCATCCCGGTGCCCGAGAAGAGCAGCGTGAGCTGCCTCAACATCAACCACCCAGCAGCACTAACTTTTACCGTGATTAAATGCTTCGAGAGGCTGGTCGAGGCCAGAATGAACACGTTCCTGAGCCAAGGTCTGGATCTGCTGCAATTCGCCTATCAACACAATCGCTCCACAGCAGACGCAGTATCGCTGGCTCTCCACTCAGCTCTGGATCACCTCGAAAACAGCAACTCATACACACAGCTGCTCTTCATTGACTACAGCTCGGCCTTCAACACCATTATTCCCTCAGTGCTGGTCAACAAGCTCCAAACTCTGGGCCTCTGTACCCACCTCTGCAACTGAATTCTTGACTTCCTCATCAGAGACCACAGTCAGTATGAATTGGAAACAACGTCTCCTCCTTACTGACGACCAACACAAATGCCCCCAAAGGCTCTGTGCTTACCCCACTGCTCTACTCGTTAAACACCCACGACTGTGTGGCCGGGCACAATTCCAGTGCTGCCTACAAGTTTGCCGATGACACCCAGGTCGTTGGCAGAATCACAGATGGCAACGAGGAAGGGAACAGGAGGGAGGTGCATCAGCTCGTTGAATGGGGTCACAACAACAACCTTACTCAATATCAGCAAAACCAAGGAGATGATTGTGGGCATCAGGAAGGAGTTGGGGAACACGATCCAGTCCTCATTGAGGGTCAGGAATGTCAAATTCCTGGGGGTCAACATCTCTGGGGATCTGTCCTGGAGCCTCCACGTTGAGGCAATCACAAAGGTGGCTAATCAGCAGTGAGACTTTGTGAAGGGTTCTTTTTTTTTTATTTTTATTTTTCACACTATAAACCACATTGATCAAGATACATACATTTTCCTTTTCAAATATATACAGTGTCGTTTTCACCCCCCCCCCCCTTCCGATCCCACCCTCCCTACCGCCCCTCTCATTCATTTAAAGTTCAGAATCTAAGATACATTAAACCCGTCAAACAATGTTGTCACTCAATAAAAATAAACAAGAAATTCCACTGAGTCAATTCTTTTCATTCCCTTCTCCTTCTGTCATTTTAGGTGGTAGATGTCCCCGGTAGGTTTCTTCTATTGTGTTTCATGTATGGCTCCCATATTTGTTCAAATATTGTAATATTATTTCTTAAATTATATGTCATTTTTTCTAATGGAATACATTTATTCATTTCTATATACCATTGTTGTATTCTCAAGTTATCTTCTAATTTCCAGGCTGACATAATACATTTTTTTGCTACAGCTAGAGCTATATTAACAAATCTTTTTTTGTGCACCATCCAAATCAAGTCCAAATTCTTTGTTTTTTATGTTACTTAGGAGGAAGATCTCTGGGTTTTTTGGTATATTGCTTTTTGTGATTTTATTTAATATCTGGTTTAGATCTTCCCAAAATTTTTTCACTTGTCCAGATTGCATGAATTGTTGTTCCCATTTCCTTTTTACAGCGAAAACATCTGTCAGATACTGTTGGGTCCCATTTATTTAACTTTTGAGGTGTAATATATAGCCTGTGTATCCAGTTATGTTGTATCATACGTAACCTCGTATTTATTGTATTTCTCATAGTTCCTGAGCATAACTTTTCCCATCTTTCCTTCTTTATCTTTATGTTTAGATCTTGTTCCCATTTTTGTTTAGTTTTACCATTCGTTTCCTCATTCTCCTTTTCTTGTAGTTTAATATACATATTTGTGATAAATTTTTTGATTATCATTGTGTCTGTAATCACATATTCAAAATTTCTTCCCTCTAGTAACCTCAGACTGCTTCCCAATTTGTCATTCAAGTAGGATTTCAGTTGGTAGTATGCCAACACTGTATCGTGAGTTATATTGTATTTATCCTTCATTTGTTCAAAGGATAATAATTTTATTCCTGAAAAGCAATTTTCTATTCTTTTGATCCCTTTTTTCTCCCATTCTCAAAAGGAAAGGTTATCTATTGTAAAAGGGATTAGCTGATTTTGCGTCATTATTAGTTTTGATAGTTGGTAATTTGTTTTATTCCTTTCTACATAAATCTTCTTCCAAATATTGAGCAGATGATCTAATACTGGAGAATTCCTACGTTGTACCAATTTTTCATCCCATTTATATAATATATGTTTGGGTATCTTCTCCCCTATTTTATCTAGTTCTAATCTAGTCCAATCTGGCTTTTTCCCTTGTTTGATAAAAATCTGATAGGTATCTTAATTGTGCGGCTCTATAATAAATTTAAAGTTTGGCAGTTGTAAGCCTCCTTGTTTATACCATTCTGTTAATTTATCTAGTGCTATCCTCGGTTTCCCCCCTTTCCATAAAAATTTCCTTATTATTTTCTTTAACTCCTTGAAGAATTTCTCCGTCAAGTGTATTGGCAATGCCTGAAATAGGTATTGTATCCTTGGGAAAATGTTCATTTTAATACAATTTATCCTTCCTATTAGTGTTAGTGGAAAGTCTTTCCAATGCTCTAAGTCGTCTTGTAATTTTTTAATTAGTGGATAATAATTGAGTTTATATAGATGTCCGAGGTTTTTATTTATTTGTATACCTAGGTATCGTATTGCTTGCATTTGCCATCTGAATGGTGATTCTTTCGTAAATTTTGAGAAATCCGCATTATTCATTGGCATTGCTTCACTTTTATTTGCGTTAATCTTGTATCCTGAAACTTCTCCATATTCCTTCAATTTCTTATGTAATTCTTTTATTGATATTTCTGGTTCTGTTAAGTATACTATAACGTCATCTGCAAATAAACTGATTTTATATTCCTTGTCTTTTATTTTTATCCCTTTTATTTTATTTTCTGTTCTTATCAGTTCTGCTAGTGGTTCTATGGCTAACGCGAACAATAAGGGTGATAGTGGGCATCCCTGCCTTGTTGATCTGCTTAATTTAAATTGTTTTAATATATATATCCATTTACTGTCACTTTCGCCAATGGCCCCTTATATAATGCTTTAATCCAATTAATATATTTCTCTGGTAAACTGAATTTTTGTAGTACTTTGAATAAATAATTCCATTCTACTCTGTCAAAGGCCTTCTCTGCGTCTAAAGCAACCGCTACTGTTGGAGCTTTATTTCCTTCTACTGCATGAATTAAGTTAATAAATTTACAAATATTGTCTGTTGTTCGTCTTTTTTTAATAAATCCAGTTTGGTCTAGATTTACTATTTTTGGTACATAGTCAGCTAATCTGTTTGCTAATAGTTTAGCTATTATTTTATAATCTGTGTTATGTAAAGATATTGGTCTATATGACGCTGGTGCGAGTGGATCTTTCCCTGTCTTTGGTATTACTGTAATTATTGCTGTTTTGCATGAATCTGGTAAGCTTTGTGTTTTATCAATCTGGTTGATTACTTCCAGGAGGGGAGGAATTAATAAATCTCTAAATGTTTTATAGAATTCTATTGGGAATCCATCCTCTCCTGGTGTTTTATTATTCGGTAGTTTTGTTTATTATCTCTTGTATTTCTACTATTTCAAATGGTTCTGTTAATTTATTTTGTTCCTCTATTTGTAATTTTGGTAGTTCAATTTTAGTTAAAAATTCATCTATTTTGTCTTCTTTCCCTTCGTTTTCAGTTTGGTATAATTGTTCGTAGAATTTTCTGAAGTTTTCATTAATCTCCGTTGGATTATATGTGATTTGTTTGTCTTTTTTCCTTGATGCCAATACCATTCTTTTAGTTTGTTCTGTCTTAAGCTGCCATGCTAGAATTTTGTGCATTTTTTCTCCTAGTTCATATTTCTGTTTTGTCTTCATTATTTTCTTCTCCACCTTATATGTTTGTAATGTTTCATATTTTATTTTTTTATCTGCCAATTCTCTTCTTTTAGTTGTGTCTTCCTTCATTGCTAATTCTTTTTCTATATTTGCTATTTCCCTTTCCAACTACTCTGTTTCCTGATTGTAGTCCTTCTTCATCTTGGTTACATAACTTATTATTTGCCCTCTGATGAACGCTTTCATTGCGTCCCATAGTATAAACTTATCTTTCACTGATTCCGTATTTATTTCAAAGTACATTTTAATTTGTCATTCAATGAATTCTCTAAAATCCTGCCTTTTAAGTAGCATGAAGTTTAATCTCCATCTATACATTCTTGGATGGATGTCCTCTAACTCTATTGTCAATATCAGGGGTGAGTGGTCCGATAATATTCTAGCTTTATATTCTGTTTTTCTAACTCTGTCTTGCATGTGAGATGATAACAGGAATAGGTCTATTCTTGAGTATGTTTTATGTCTACCCGAATAATATGAATATTCCTTTTCCTTTGGGTGTTGTTTCCTCCATATATCCAAAAGTTGCATTTCTTGCGTCGATTTAATTATAAATTTGGTTACTTTGTTCTTTCTGTTAATTTTTTTCCCAGTTTTATCCATGTTTGAATCCAAATTAAGGTTGAAATCCCCTCCTATTAGTATGTTCCCTTGCGTGTCTGCTATCTTCAAAAAAATATCTTGCATACATTTTTGATCTTCTTCGTTAGGTGAATATACATTGAGTAAATTCCAAAACTCTGAATTTATCTGACATTTTATCATTACATATCTCCCTGCTGGATCGATTATTTCCTCTTCTATTTTAATTGGTACATTTTTACTGATTAATATAGCTACTCCTCTAGCTTTTGAATTATATGACGCTGCTGTTACATGTCCTATCCAATCTCTCTTTAATTTCTTCTGCTCCATTTCAGTTCAATGTGTTTCTTGCAGTTTCTTCCTTTTGATTTGGTTATGTATTCCGTTAATATTTAAAGTCATATAGTTCAACGTAGCCATTTCATACTTTGTTTATCTTCCCTTTCCGTTTCGTCATCATCACCTTTCCTTCTTATCCATTTCTGCTTTCTTGTTTTGAACACTTTATAAGACAACATTTCTAAAACATCAAACATTTCCCTTATTCTCCTATCTAAAATTTCTTTAACCCCACTATCCCCTCCCCTTCCTGAGTTGCTCTTTATCCCTTGTCGGGCAACCACATCTAACTTCTCCATTTGGATTTGCGAATTCACTCGCAAGTGTCAACTGATTTCGCAGTGACCGTAACTCCTCCCCACCCAGCCCCCAGAGAAAAGATTTTAATTTTCATATACAACAAAGGTCACTCTCTTAATTCCCTCCTTACTTCCTCTCTTCCCTTTCTTTCCCTTATTCATTCTTATCTATACTCTATATATTTTCTTTTAAATACGGATACACTCATGTACACACAAATATACATACACACACACACACACATATATATATATCTTTGGCTTGGCTTCGCGGACGAAGATTTATGGAGGGGGTAAAAGTCCACGCCAGCTGCAGGCTCGTTTGTGGCTGACAAGTCCGATGCGGGACAGGCAGACACGGTTGCAGCGGCTGCAGGGGAAAATTGGTTGGTTGGGGTTGGGTGTTGGGTTTTTCCTCCTTTGCCTTTTGTCAGTGAGGTGGGCTCTGCGGTCTTCTTCAAAGGAGGTTGCTGCCCGCCAAACTGTGAGGCGCCAAGATGCACGGTTTGAGGCGATATCAGCCCACTGGCAGTGGTCAATGTGGCAGGCACCAAGAGATTTCTTTAGGCAGTCCTTGTACCTTTTCTTTGGTGCACCTCTGTCACGGTGGCCAGTGGAGAGCTCGCCATATAACACGTTCTTGGGAAGGCGATGGTCCTCCATTCTGGAGACGTGACCCATCCAGCGCAGCTGGATCTTCAGCAGCGTGGACTCGATGCTGTCGACCTCTGCCATCTCGAGTACTTCGATGTTAGGGATGAAAGCGCTCCAATGGATGTTGAGGATGGAGCGGAGACAACGCTGGTGGAAGCGTTCTAGGAGCCGTAGGTGATGCCGGTAGAGGACCCATGATTCGGAGCCGAACAGGAGTGTGGGTATGACAACGGCTCTGTATATGCTTATCTTTGTGAGGTTTTTCAGTTGGTTGTTTTTCCAGACTCTTTTGTGTAGTCTTCCAAAGGCGCTATTTGCCTTGGCGAGTCTGTTGTCTATCTCATTGTCGATCCTTGCATCTGATGAAATGGTGCAGCCGAGATAGGTAAACTGGTTGACCGTTTTGAGTTTTGTGTGCCCGATGGAGATGTGGGGGTGCTGGTAGTCATGGTGGGGAGCTGGCTGATGGAGGACCTCAGTTTTCTTCAGGCTGACTTTCAGGCCAAACATTTTGGCAGTTTCCGCAAAGCAGGACGTCAAGCGCTGAAGAGCTGGCTCTGAATGGGCAACTAAAGCGGCATCATCTGCAAAGAGTAGTTCACGGACAAGTTTCTCTTGTGTCTTGGTGTGAGCTTGCAGGCGCCTCAGATTGAAGAGACTGCCATCCGTGTGGTACCGGATGTAAACAGCGTCTTCATTGTTGGGGTCTTTCATGGCTTGGTTCAGCATCATGCTGAAGAAGATTGAAAAGAGGGTTGGTGCGAGAACACAGCCTTGCTTCACGCCATTGTTAATGGAGAAGGGTTCAGAGAGCTCATTGCTGTATCTGACCCGACCTTGTTGGTTTTCGTGCAGTTGGATAATCATGTTGAGGAACTTTGGGGGACATCCGATGCACTCTAGTATTTGCCAAAGCCCTTTCCTGCTCACGGTGTCGAAGGCTTTGGTGAGGTCAACAAAGGTGATGTAGAGTCCTTTGTTTTGTTCTCTGCACTTTTCTTGGAGCTGTCTGAGGGCAAAGACCATGTCAGTGGTTCCTCTGTTTGCGCGAAAGCCGCACTGTGATTCTGGGAGAATATTCTCGGCGACACTAGGTATTATTCTATTTAGTAGAATCCTAGCGAAGATTTTGCCTGCAATGGAGAGCAACGTGATTCCCCTGTAGTTTGAGCAGTCTGATTTCTCGCCTTTGTTTTTGTACAGGGTGATGATGGTGGCATCACGAAGATCCTGAGGCAGTTTTCCTTGGTCCCAACAAAGCTTGAAAAACTCATGCAGTTTGGCATGCAGAGTTTATATATATACACATACATATAGTTCGTGGTCATTTTTCCTCTCGTTACATGTCTTCATCTCTCTGTCCATTTTGTAGTTGTTCTGCAAATTTTCGTGCTTCCTCCGGATCCGAGAATAGCCTGTTTTGCTGCCCTGGAATAACTATTTTAAGTACCGCTGGGTACTTTAGCATAAATTTATATCCTTTTTTCCATAGGATCGTTTTTGCTGTATTAAACTCCTTTCTCTTCTTCAGGAGTTCAAAACTTATGTCTGGATAGAAAAAAATTTTTTGACCTTTGTATTCCAGTGGCTTTTTGTCTTCTCTTATTTTCTTCATTGCTTTCTCCAATATATTTTCTCTTGTTATATATCTTAGGAATTTTACTAAAATGGATCTTGGTTTTTGTTGTGGCTGTGGTTTAGGTGCTAATGTTCTGTGTGCCCTTTCTATTTCCATTTCTTCCTGTAATTCTGGTCTTCCTAGGACCCTGGGTATCCAATCTTTTATAAATTCTCTCATATTCTTGCCTTCTTCATCTTCCTTAAGGCCCACTATCTTTATATTATTTCTTCTATTATAATTTTCCATTATATCTATCTTCTGAGCTAACAGCTCTTGTGTCTCTTTAACTTTTTTATTAGATTCTTCTAATTTCTCTTTTATGTCCTCTACTTCCATTTCTACAGCTGTTTCTCGTTCTTCCACCTTGTCCACTCTTTTTCCTATATCTGACATGACCATCTCTAATCTATTCATTTTTTCTTCTGTACTTTTAATTCTTCTTTTTATTTCACTAAATTCTTGTGATTGCCATTCTTTTACTGATTCCATATATTTAAAAAAAATATATATATCCATTGTCTTGCCATTCCCTTCTTCTTCCATTTCTCTATGTTCTTCCTCTTCTTCTTCCTCTGGGTTGGTCATCTGTTGTTTCCTTGATTTCTTTTTACTCTCTTCTTTCTTGTTCTCGTTGTTTTCTATGTTCTCATCTTGTTGTTGTGCTGTGGCTGTCATTCTCGCTGTGGAGATTGACTCCTCAGCTGGTCCCCCCTCCCGTCAGTGTTTTTTTTTCGTGCATGCACGGTTGCGCACTTTTGCTTGGCTCTGTGAGCCATTTTTGTAGTCCTGAGCTCGGGACTTCGACTGACCTGAGGGAGCGGGCTTCTCTCTCCGCGGCGTGCCTCCTCGAACAGGTAAGGCCTTCACCTTCTTCTTCCAATGTCTTTTCTTCTTCTCTTCTTCCCGTTGCTTTCGACTTTTCTTTCTTCGCTGCCATTTTCTTCCCACCTTTACTTTCACTTTATTTTAATTTTTGTGTTTGTGCCTTTGTGTTTTCTGTGTTTCTTTTAAACTTTTCCGGAGAGGGCTGGAGATCCCCGACCGGCCACTACTCCATCACGTGACTCCTTTCTTTACTTTGTGAAGGGTTCTGAGGAGGTTTAGTCTGTCACCGAAGTCTCTCGTAAACCTCTACAGGTGGACTGTGGAGAACATTCTGGCTGGTTCCATCACTGCCTGGTATGGAGACGCCAACTCTCAGGACAAGAATAAACTCCAGAGGGTTGTTCACTTGGCCTGTGACATCACGGGCACCAGACTTCACTCCATCGAGGACATCGACATGAGGTGGGGTCTTCAAAAAGCGGCCTCTATCCTCACAGACCCCCCACCACTCCCCAGGCCAGGCCCACTTCACTCTGCTACCATCGGGGAAAAGGTCCAGGAGCCTGAAGACGAGCATCAGCGGCACAAGGACGGTTTCTTCCCCACTGCCACCAGATTCCAAAATGATCAATGAACCAAAGGCACTGCCTGGCTTTTTATGCACTGTTATTTTTGCTTTTTTGATGATAAAGTCGTAATAAGAATATTTGCACTATGATCCAAAAAACTGAATTTTGTTACTTCTTCATGATAATAAATCCTGATTCTGAAACAATTGACATAATGGCCCCAAAATGTTCCCCTACACATACTTCTGTCATCTGTCCTGTCTTGTTAAAACCTCTATATATTGATTTAGAAAACTTTCCTGAACACATCCAGCCCTCTTACAGTATGGCAGTCCCAGTTAATATGTGGAAAGTTAAAATCTGCTTCTTACATCGGTCTGTTATCTCCCTACAGATTTGCCCCTCCAATTCTCTCTGACTATTAGACGGTGTGATAGTACAGATTCTATCACCAATGTGTATATATACAGATGGTAGTGTAGGCTGTGATTGGCTGAGAGTGTAGCCACACCTACTGGCAGGTCTTAAAGGATTGCTCCTAGCCAGACCAAGTCATTCTGGACTGGTCGACCTACTTGTGATATGCTCCAGTCTTTTAGTTAATAAAAGCCTTGGTTTGGATCAACAAGTCTTTGGTTCTTTTGACACGCATTACAACCCCATGAGTGTGATCACACCTCAGTAGATGAGCCCTCTGGGCTGCCCTGCCTGAGCACAGCTGTGATATTTTCCCTAACGAGCAATGCCACTCCTCTCCCTTCCTTCCTCATGTCAAAACAACAGAACCCCGGAACATTGAGCATTGAACATTGAGTCCTGCCCCTCCTGCAACCAAGTCTCACTAATAGCAATAAAGTTGGAATCCCACGTGTCCAAATAATTACTTTGAACTTAGTGGGTTTAATATTAACACAAAATAATTATCGTTAACATTGTGAGGATTTTTAATTTAATATTAACAAAGTGAGGATTTCAAAAGTTAACATGAAAACTCAAAATGATTACTTTTAAATTAGTGAGGATTTTAAAATTTAACATTAACACAATATAATCTGTGTTAACTTTGAGGGGATTGTTAAATTTAACATGAACACAGAATAATTACTAACTTATGGGGGATTTTTACGTAATATTGACAAGATAATTACAGTTAACAGTGGGATTTTAAAATTAAAATTTAGAACTCAAATTAATTACTTCTGACAGTATTTGTATTTTAACTTAACACAAAATAATTACTTTTAAGTTAATGAGGACTTTAAAATGTAACATTAAAACAAAATAATTAGTTACATGGTCCCCACACCAATCAAAATGTCCCACCCACCTGCCCCTATCCCTCTAAACCCATCCTATCCATGGACCCATTCCACCCACACTGGTCCCACCTTCCCCTATCCCTCTAAACCCGTCCTATCCATGGGGCCATTCCACCCAGACTAGTTCCACCTACCCCTATTCCTCTAAATGCACCCTATCCATGGATCTGTCCCAACCACACTGTCCCACCTGCCCCTATTCCTCTAAACCCATTCTATCCTTGGATCCATTCCACCCATACTGGTCCCACCTGCCTCTATCCCTCTAAACCCATCCTATCCATGGATCCGTCCCACCCACACTGGTCCCACCTGCCTCTATCCCTCTAAACCCATCCAATTCATGGATCTGTCCAACCCAGACTGGTCCCACCTGCCCCTATCCCTCTAAACCCATCCTATCTATGGATCCGTTCAAACCTTGCAATAGTCCCTGCCCCAACCCTCCCCTCCGACAGCCAGTTGCACACACCCACCCCAACCCTCCCCTCCGACAGCCAGTTGCATACACCCACCATTCTCTGTATAAAACTGTTACCCCTCAGGTTCTTGTTAAATCTCTCACCCCCTCCCCCCCCACTGCACCCACTCCATCCCCCAACTTTAAAGCTGTGTCTTCTGGTTACTGATATCCCAATTCTGATCAAGACTCTGCATCTCCTGATCTGTCCCTCCCTGGTTTTGTTCACCTCTGTTAGATCGCGCCTCGCTCTCCTGCACTCCAAAATTTACTTCTCGGCATCAGATTTTAAGAACCTTTGCATCTCAGAATTATTTTTCTAAATAATTTTTTACCTCTCAGAATTATTTTTATATCATATTTTTGTTTCTCGGGTTATATTTTAATAACATTTTGCACCTCAAAATTATTTTTTAACAATTTGTTTGCTTCTCAGAATTATTTTTAAATAACTTTTGCTTCTCATAATAGTTATTTGTTTCTTAGAGTTAATTTTCAGAAATAGTTTTGCCTCTCGTGAGCACTCTCTCAGCAGACATTAATCGCAACACTGATCAATACATCCACTCATTAATAAAATGCACCATGCAAGTAATGTATTTTCAAATGGTCGGCAACTTGACACTGACCTCTGCTCGATAACACCCCAGTTCAAATCGTAGGGGAAATAAAACGTTAATATTCCAAGCCGTGAAGTTGAACTCTCTGACACAGCACTGAAGGACGACCCATTTCACGGACAGTGAGAGAATTAGCTTTGTGGTGTCTACAAATTGTTTCAAGAACCGTCCAGCAGATCAAATCCGATGGCAGGATTATTGCACGGAATATTGTCGGATTTTGATGCTTTTTGGGGAATATTTACACTGCCTTTTCCAGATACCAACCAAGTCATAAATAGCTGCTGTCTTTCTGCTTCTCGGATTTTTTTTTGCTGCTCAGAATTGGTGTTTAAATAATGTTTTGCATATCAGAATTATTTTAATAATTGTTTGCTTCACAGAATAATGTTGTAAATAATTTTCTTGTTATCAGAATTATATTTTAATACATTGTTTTACTTCTCAAAATTACTTTTTAAAGTCTTATGCTTCACAGAACTATTTCTTTACATAATTATTTTTTAAACAATTGTTTCCTTCTCAGAAGTATTTTAAAAATAATTTTGCTTTTCAGAATATCTGTTTAAATAATTTGTTGCTTCTCGGGATTACTTTTTAATAATTTTTGCACCTCAGAATTATATTGTAGATTTTTTTTTGCTTCTAAGAATGATTTTGTAAAACTTTTGCTTCTCAGGATTATTTTTAAAATCTTATTTGCTTCTCAGGATTATTGCTTAAATCATTGTTCAGAATTATTTTTAATAACCTTTACTTCTCCAAATTACTTTTTGATAATTATTCTTTTTACGATTTCTTTTGCTTCAGAATTATTTGAATAATGTTTTTACTTCTCAGAACTATTTTTAATTGTTTTTTTTGCTTCTCTGAATTATATTTTAGCATTTTTTTTATTTATTTGAATTATTTGTAAGAACTTTTATATAATTCTTTTGTTTCTGAGAATGATTTCTTTAAATAACATTGGCTTCTCAGAATTATTTTTAAATATATTTTTTGCTTTTCAGAAATATTTTCAATCACCTTTACTTTTGAGGATTATTTTTTAATAATTTTTGGATCTCAGAATTAATTTTTAATAATTTTGCTTCTCATGATAATTGTTTGCTTCTTAGAGTTAATTTTCAGAAATAGTTTTGCCTCTCATGAGCAGGTTCCAAAGAGGATTGTTGCACTCTCTCGGCAGACATTAATCACAATGCTGATCAATACATCCACTCATTAATAAAATGCACCGTGCAAGTAAGTGTATTTTCAAATGGTCGTCAACTCGACACCAACCTCTGCTCAATTACACCCCAGTTCAAACTGTAGGGGAATAAAACGTTAATATTCCAAGCCCTGAAGTTGAACTCTCCGACGCACTGCTAAAGGACGATCCATTTCACGGACGGTGAGAGAATCAGCCTTGTGGTGTCAACAAATTATTTCAAGAACCGTCCAGCAGATCAAATCTGATGGCAGGATTATTGCACGGAATATTGTCGGATTTTGATGCTTTTTGGGGAATATTTAAACTGCCTTTTCCAGACACCGAATCACGGCTGTTTATGTTAGTGTTAATTGAATTTGTTTTAATATTTCCTGATTCTCAGAATTATGTTTTAAATAATTTTTTTAATTTCAGATTAATATTTTAATAACTTTTGCATCTCACAATTATATTTTAAATAAACGTTGGCTTCTCAGAATGACTGTTTAAATAATTTTTTTGCATCTTAGAATTATTTTTAAATTTCTTTTCCTTCTCTGAATTATATTTTAGTAATTTTTTTTACTTCTTGGAATTATTTGTAAATAACTTTTGCATCTCAGAGTTCATTTTCAGAAATAGTTTTGCCTCTCGTGAGCAGGTTCCAAAGAGGATTGTTGCACTCTCTCGGCAGACATTAATTGCAACGCTGATCAATACATCCACTCATTAATAAAATGCACCGTGCAAGTCAGTTCAAACAGTCAGGAATTCATTTCACGCTGTTTTGGGTGTACCTTTCGAAACGCGAAACCGCTTTTGAAAAGCTTCAGACGTTGCAGAGATATGAAAATTGAGTTTAAGTTTTGAAAGAGCAATATCGGATGTTGGAGCTCACGCAGAGAGGAGAAGCGGGACAGAGCTGAATTCTTCCTCACTTTTCGCCCGCAGCCGGGAGAGGGTCAGGGGCTGAGAGGGAGGTTGGGGTGGGGGTAGAGAGGGAAAGGAACAAAAGAGGACTCGTGATTTGTTTGGGGTCTGGTGGAAGCTTCTCCGCGCTTACCCAGATGGGGTCTCCAGCGGATAAAGGCGCATTTGAAGGTGCCGACTTACGGGATATGGTGAGTCCAGCGAGACTGGGGCTCCGTGGCCCACGGGAGGGAGGTCAGCAGCACTTGCAGCGAGGAGCGGAATGGATTCAGGTGCAGACCCTTCCTCCTCCTCCTTCTCTCCATGTGGGGGAAGGCAGGATTAGGTCAGGTGGAACAGCAGCCAAGAGGGAGGGGTGTGTGGAGGGGGAGGGCACATTCCAACCTCACCACCGCCCCTCCCTCAAAGACTGGTGGAGAGGAGCTCCGAAAGGGAGGGGGAAG
Organism: Narcine bancroftii; assembly: GCF_036971445.1. Lineage (NCBI taxonomy): Eukaryota > Metazoa > Chordata > Chondrichthyes > Torpediniformes > Narcinidae > Narcine > Narcine bancroftii. Next base: position 43,856 of record NW_027211967.1, read on the forward strand.
GGAAAGAGGAAAGTGGAGGGGGGTGTGGGGGGGGGGGGGGAGGGGGAAGGAGGGAGGGAAAAAAGGGAGGGAGGAAGAGGAAGGAAGGAATGAATGGAGGAGGAGAGGGAAGGGGAGGGGACAAAATGAGGGAGGGGAGGAGGAAGGAGAAAGGGGAGGGGCAGGAGTATGTGGAGCGTGAAGGGAAGGGGAGGAGAGGAAGGGGAGGGGAAGAGGGTGGGGAATAGGAAGGAGGATTGAGGAGGATGGAAGAGAGGGGGAAGGGGAGGGTAGAAGAGAGACTGGAGAGGGGAGGAAGCTTCTCTCAATCCCAACCGCAGAGAGAGGAGGAACTTGGGGAGTGTTGTGGAGCAGAAGGATTGGGGGTGGGAGTGGGGTAGTGTTGTAGAGCCGAGTGTTGAGGGATAAGGAGTAGAGGGATATAGTACCTTGAAAATAGCATCTCTGAGAGACATGGTTGCTGATATACAGAGGCACTGGAGAAACTCAGCAGGTCATGCAGCATCCATAGGAAGTATAATCCATCAATGTTTCAGACCTGAGCCCATCATTGGGAATCTATAAAAATAGGTAAAAGCCTGATTAAAAAAGTGGGAGAAGGAGGAAAATTTGCCAATGACACCACAGTTGTCAACGGAATCACCGAGGGCAATGAGGAAGCGTACAGGAGGGGGTGTAGTGTAGATACTTGACTGGACAGAGAAGTAATACTTTTTTTAGCTTAGAACACAGATAGGGATCATGAACAGGCTTCAGAGGGGTTCAGGGTTTAGGCAGGAAACCAGGGTTATATGCGGGCTCTCGGAGAAGGAGTCGGGTGGTGGGACCAGTCGTCAGTACAGGACATTTCTTGTGAATCCAATTCACTACCAATTCATTGAATGCTGCAATGCCAGCAATCTTGTGCTCAGTGTCAGCAAAACCAAGGTGCTGATTGTGGACTTCAGGAGGAAACCAGGACTAAACAAGCCAGTCTTCATCGAGGGCTCACCAGTGGAAAGGATGAAGAACTTCAAATTCCTGGGAGTCAACATCTCTGAAGGTCTGTCCATGTCGATACAATCATGAAGAAGGCTTGCCAGTGGCTATACTTCGTGTGGTGTTTGTGGAGATTTAGTATGTCACTAAAGACTCTCGAAAATTTCTACAGGTGGACTGTGGAGAGTATTCTTGTTGGATTCATCACTGTCTAGTACAGAGGGGCCAATGCTCAGGACAAGAAAAAAACTGAGGCCTACAGTAGAACAGAGGAATCTGAAATAAGGGGAGATTTGATTGAAGTATTTAAAATTATGAGGGGGCTAAACAGAGTAAATGTAGGTCAGCTTCTTCCACTGAGGGTAGGTGAGATAGAAGCCAGAGGATATGGGTTAAGAATGAAAGGGGAAAAGTTTAGGGGGAACAGAAGGGGAACTTCTTCATACAGAGAGTGTTGAGAGTGTGGAATTTGGACAGGGTATATGATGAGAGAGGTATGGAGGGTTATGGACTGGGTGCAGGTGGAGTGGCCATTTCCAAAAAGGACATGCATTTCAAAAAAAATATTTTAAAATTTAAACCGTATTGCACAAACCACAAATTCAAACACATCATATGTATATGGTATCCTATAACCATGTCCTCCTTTTGGAATGGCATCCCAACTGGGACTAGGCAAAAAAATGGTTCGGCACAGACTAGAAGGGCCTTTCCACAAATATTTATTTGCTTTTAAAGGTTATAGTCTGCATGTAACAAATTTAATGTATTTTTACATTACAATTAGGGATTGTTTGTGCAGGTTGGTATGAAGGGCCTGTTTGCACGCTGGTGAATAGGACCTTGTGCAGGGAACATTTCCTAAAATAAAGCTCCATTTGGGAGGGGAGGAAGTCGCTTTTTCTCTGACATTGCCAAGGTTGGAGCCACTCCCGCGCAGCGGAGCCTGCTGATTGACAGACGGTCCCGGGGACTGGAAGCAACGATTGACAGCAGGCGGTTGCCACGGCGACGCAGAACAAAGGCGAGGGAGAAAAAGAAAGGGAAGCGAGCTGGCGCATGCGTGCTACGCTGCCAGAGGGACGTGAGTTCTGGCAGCCAGCCGAGCCCGGCAAGCCAGCCGGCGGGTCTCCGCGCATGCGTCCTGCTGTGGGGGTTGTCAATGAGCGACGCAGTCGCAGAGCTTGCGCCAGCTTCGACCATTTTCGGTTGCCACAGGGTGTGGAAAGGTGGAGGAGAGAAGGCGAAGCGGCCGGCCGGCACCGGAGTGCGCGGTAAGCGGTGCTCGAGTAGCAAGGAGTGCTCCTTCTTGCCTTGCTTCCCTCCCTCTACCCCCGCCCCCGGGGCTGCCGGAGGTCGTCTCCTATGATTCGAGCATTGGGCAGTTTCTGGTGCGCGAGGGATTGTGGTACGTACCACCGCCATTTCCCCTTCCGGTCCCTCCGCTGATAGCCGTCGGTCCGTCTGATCTCTGACCTGGTGAATGTTCGGACACTGTGGCAGACGTCGAGCCTCGCAAGGTAAAGCCAGGAAACTCTGGCGTAAGGAGAAAGAAACAGGGGGTGTGGGTAGAAATGGGGGAACTAGGGAAAGCGAGAGAGAGGACTGATGAGGAAGAGGGAACCATCTCCCCACCTCTGCATCCCAGACTCCTCAGCAGTGGGGAAGCAGTATGACTATAAGACATAGTCAGCCCATTGAGTCTGCCCCACCATTCAATCATGAGCTGATCCACTGCCCTGCCTTCTCCCCACAACCCTGGCAAATCAAAAACCTATCAATCACTGCCTTAAGTACATGCAAAGACCCGGCCTCCACAACCGCCTGTGGCAACAAATTCCACAGATACACCGTCCTCTGGCTGAAGAAATTTCTTCAGGTAGAACAGAGATGCACTTCAATCCTGGTTTTGTCCTTTAGTCCCAGACTCTCCCACCATGGAAAACAAATCAATTCTGTCCATGCCTTTCAACATTTGAAATGTTTCAGTGAGATCCACCTCATTCTAAATTCTAGAGCTGTCAAACATTCCTCATATTCCTCATAACCCTTTCATTCTCAGAATCTGCCTGGCGAATCTCCTCTGATCCCTTTCCAATATTAGCATATCCTTTCGGAAATGAGGAGCTCAAAACTGCTCCCAACACTCCATGTGAGGGCTTAGCAAGGCCTTATAAAGTCCCCACATCACATCCCTGCCCTTGTAATCTATTCCTCCTGAAACGAATGCAAGCATCACATTGTTAGAGGTCTTCTGAAAATCCAGATTCGTAACTTTCATGGCCTCTCCTTTATCCAGCCTGCTTGTCACTTCTTCAAAAAATTCCATGAAGTTTCTCAGGCAGGATTTTCCCTTAAGATAAGCTTTGCCACATCTTGTCATGACCCTAACTGCATCCTTAGGAAATCCTTCCTCCGGCTTCTAACCTGACCTCCGGCGTTCCTACCAAAGACTTGAATGCCATCCAGGTTCACTCTTGCTCCTGTTAGTCCTTAGTACACTGTTTACGTTGCACTACCCCAGCTTTGCTCTTGCGCTTTTCCAGGCGATGGAGACCCGGCAGACAGAGGCAGTGGGACCTGCTGGTATGGAGCAGAGCGCCAACTACCAGTGCTCCCTGTGTGGCAAGCTCTTCAGGTGGGCCTGCGTCCTGGAGTCTCACCAGCGCTACCACCGGGGCGAACGACCCTTTGAGTGCGGCATCTGTGGCAAGGCCTTTGTTACCTCCAGCAACCTGACGGACCACCGGAGGGTGCATAGTGGGACCAAGCCCTACGGCTGCCGGATGTGTGGCAAGAGCTTCGTCTCCTCCAGCAACCTAGTGGCCCACCGCCGCACCCACACAGGCGAGCGGCCCTACAAGTGCACCGTGTGTGGCAAGGGCTTTGCTGCCTCACCCAACTTGGCTGTGCATCAGCGCACTCACACGGGCGAGCGGCCCTTCCGCTGCCGGCTGTGCGGCCGGGGCTTTGCTGAGGCCAGCAAGCTCGCTCGGCACCAGCTGACCCACACCGGCGAGAGGCCGCACCATTGCCCTGAGTGTGGCAGGGGCTTCCTGGAGCTGGGAAAGCTGGCCGAGCACCGGCGGCTGCACACTGGCGAGCGACCCTACCGCTGTGGCGCCTGTGGCAAGGGTTTCATCACCTCGGGCAACCTGGCAGCCCACCAGCGCACCCACACTGGCGAGCGGCCGTACCGGTGTGGTGCCTGTGGCAAGGGCTTTGTCACCTCTAGCAACTTGGCAGCCCACCAGCGCACCCACACCGGTGAGCGGCCCTACCGCTGTGGTGCATGCGGCAGGGCCTTCATGGAATCGGGCAAGCTGTCCCGGCACCAGCGGGTTCACACGGGTGAGAAGCCCTTCCAGTGCGGGCAGTGTGGCAAGTGCTTCACCCGTGCCCTGTCACTACGCGCCCATCAACGGTTGCACGGGACGGCTGCTCCCTGAGCAGGCATGTTGGACAGGCGTAGGAGTGGGTACCTGGCCCTCGATCAGGTCTGGGGCATGATGTATGTGGACAAACGCTCTGCTGTGAGCAGGGGGTACCAAGGCTCTCGATCTGCTCTGGGGTTGGGGGGTACCAGGGCTCTCACTGCACTCTGGGGCAGGGGGTACCAGGGTCTTGATCCGCTCTGGAGCAGGGGAACTGGGGTTCTCGATCCGCTTTGGGGTAGGGGGTACAGGGACACGAACTGCTCTTGGGCAGGGGGTACCAGGACCCTTGATCTGCTCTGGGGCAGGGTGCAGCTGAGACACTGACCCAGCCATCACCATTTCACTTCCAGAGAGCAGACGGAACTGGGAAAAAGGAATGCCACACAATGTCTGGAATAACGGAGAGTATGGAAAAGTGTGTTAATATTTGCAGCGAGACAGCAGGAGTGGGGTGGAATATTCAGAGCGAGACCCCAGATGAGATGGGGGAGTATTCATAGCAAGACCCCGGAAGTGGGGGGAAATATTCACGGGGAGATGCTGGAAATTATGGGAATATTCATGGGGAGAGCAGGGGAGTGGCACAATATTCACAGGGAGTTCCCGCCAGTGGTTATTTACAGGGAATCTCTCTCAGGGAAGTCTCTTGAAACATTTCTTCTTCCTGACATAGATTAGACCTCCCTTTCCACTCCCTTCTCTAACAGAATGCTGAGGTCTCATTACAGAAATTGCACCCACATTTGCCACTATATATTGTCAAACTGATCCATTTATAAACTGTGCGCTGCTCTGTTGGGCATCTAAATCTGTCCCGATTTGAACATTATTTCTTTGCTGTGTCTTTTCATGCTGTTATTTGCTATATCTGTGTACAACACTGGGGTTCAGTCCTGGTGGGGACAGGTCTATCACTGAACAACACTGGGGTACGGACCTGGTGGAGACAGGTTTGTCACTGAACAACACTGGGGTTAATTCCTGGTGGGAACGGTTCTGACACTGAACAACTCTGGGGTTCAGTCCTATTAGGGACGAGTCTGTCACTGAACAACACTGGGGTTCAGTCCTGGTGGAGTCAGGTCTTTTACTGAACAACACTGGGGATCAGTTCTGGTGGGGACAGGTCTGTCACTGAACAACACTGGGGATCAGTCCTGGTGGGGACAGGTCTGTCACTGAACAAAACTGGGGTACAGACCTGGTGGGGATAGGTCTGTCACTGTACAACACTGCGGTTCAGTCCTTGTGGGGACGGGTCTGTCAATGAACAACACTGGGGTACAGTCCTGGTGGAGATGGGTCTGTCACAGTACAGCACTGGGGTTCAGACCTGGTGGTGACAGGTCTATCACTAAACAACATTGGGGTTCAGTCCTGGTGGGGACAGGTCTGTCACTGTACAACACTGGGGTTCAGTCCTTGTGGAGTCAGGTCTTTTACTGAACAACACTGGGGATCAGTTCTGGTGGGGACAGGTCTGTTCACTGAACAACACTGGGGAACAGACCTGGTGGGGATAGGTCTGTCACTGTACAACACTGCGGTTCAGTCCTTGTGGGGACGGGTCTGTCAATGAACAACACTGGGGTACAGTCCTGGTGGAGATGGGTCTGTCACAGTACAGCACTGGGGTTCAGACCTGGTGGTGACAGGTCTGTCACTAAACAACACTGGGGTTCAGTCCTGGTGGGGACAGGTCTGTCACTGTACAACACTGGGGTTCCGTCCTGGTGAGGATGAGTCTGTCATTGTACAACACAGGGGTTCAGTCCTGGTGGAGACCGGTCTGTCACTAAACAACACGGGTTCAGTCCTGGTGGGGACAGGTCTGTCACTGTACAACACAGGGGTTCAGTCCTGGTGGAGACTGGTCTGTCACTGAACAACACTGGGGTACAGTCCTGATGGGGACGGGTCTGTTAACGTACAACACTGGGGTTGAGTCCTGGTGGGGACGTGTCTCTCACTGAACAACACTGGGGTACAGTCCTGATGGGGACGGGTCTGTTAACGTACAACACTGGGGTTCAGTCCTGGTGGAGACTGGTCTGTCACTGAACAACACTGGGGTACAGTCCGGGTTACGATGGGTCTGTCACTGTACAACACTGGGGTTGAGTCCTGGTGGGGATGGGTCTGTCACTGAACAATACTCCGGTTCATTCCTGGTAGGGACAGGTCAGTCACTGAACAACGCTGGAGATCCGTCCTAGTGGGGTCTGATCAGTCACTGTACAACGCTGGGGTTCAGTCCTGGTGGGGACAGGTCTGTCACTGAACAGCACTGGGGTACTGTCCGGGTGACGATGGGTCTGTCACTGTACAACACTGGGGTTCAGTCTGCTGGGGACAGGTCTGACACTGAACAACACTGGGATTCAGTCCTGGTATAGACGTGTCTGTCACTGAACAATACTGTGGTTCAGTTCTGGTGGGGACGTGTCTTACTGAACATCACTGGAGTTCTGTCTTGGTGCCGAGAGGTCTATGACTGTACGATACTGGTGTTCAGTCCTCATGGGGACGGATCTGTCACTGAACAACATTGGGGTTCAGTCCTTTTGGGGACGTGTCTGTCACTGAACAACACCTGGTGGGGAAGGATCTGTCACTGTATAACACTGGGGTTCAGTCCTGGTGGGGACAGGTTTGTGACTGAACAACACTGGGATACAGACCTAATGGGAACAGTCCTGTCACTGTACAACACTGGGGTTCAGTCCTGGTGGGTATGGGTCTGTCACTGTACAACACTGGGGTTCAGTCCTGTTGGGGACATGTCTGTCACTGAACAACACTGGGGTATTGTCCTTTTGGGGGAAGGTCTTTCACTGTACTACACTGGGTTTCAGAATTGGTGGGGACATATCTGTCACTGAACAACATTGTGGTACAGTCCTGGTGGAGATGGGACTGACACTGTACAACACTGGGGTTCAGGCCTGGTGGTGACAGGTCTGTCACTGAACAACACTGGGGTTCAGTCCTGGTGGGGATGGGTCTGCCATTGAACAACACTTGGGTATTGTCCTTGTGGGACGGGTATGTCATCGTACAACACTGGGGTTCAGTCCTGGTGGGTCATCTGTTACTGAACACTGGGGAACAGTCCTGTTGGGGTCAGGTCTTTCACTGTACTACACTGGGTTTCAGACCTGGTGGGGACAAGGCTGTCATTGAACAACACTGTGGTACAGACCTGGTGGGGAAGGATCTGTCACTGTATAACACGGGTTCAGCCCTGGAGGGGACAGGTCTGTGACTGAACAACACTGGGGTACAGACCTAGTGGGAACAATCCTGTCACGTACAACACTGGTGGGGATGGGTCTGACACTATAACACTGGGGTTTAGTCCTGGTGGGAACAGGTCTGTCACTGAACACTACTGGGGTACAGACCTTATGGGGACTGGTCTGTCACTGTATAACACTCTGGTACAGCCCTGGTGAGGATGGTGTGTCATAATAAAGAACAGGAGTACAGTCTTGCTGGGGTTGGATTTGCCAATGTATAATACTTGTGTACAGTCCTAGTGGAGATGGGTCTGACACTACAATACTGGTTGGGACGGTCTGACACTGAATAACACTGGGGTACAGTATTGGTGGGGCCGGGTCTATATCTGTATAACACTGGGGTTCATTCCTGTTGGGGACGGGTCAGTCTCTGTATAACACTGGGGTTCAGACCTAGTGGGAATTGTTCAGTCAATGTACAGCACTGTGGTTCAGTCCTTGTGGGGATGGGTTTGTCACTGTATAACACTCGGGTTCAGACCTGGTGGGGATGAGTCGGTCACTGTACAAAACTGAGTTATAGTCCTGGTGGGGACAGTTCTGTCACTGAATAACACTGTGGTTCAGTCCTGGTGGGGCCTTGTTTGTCACTGTTCAAAACTGGGGTTCAGTCCTGGTGGGGACAGGTTTGTCACTACAACATGGTGTTTCAGTCCTCGTTGGTTAATGTCTGTCTCTGAACAACACTAGTGTTCAGTTCTGGTGTGGATGTGTCTGTCACTGAACATCACTGGGAATGTGTCCTAGTGGCGACGAGTCTGTCACTGTAGAATACTGGGGTTCGGTCCTTGTGGCGACAGGTCTGTCACTGAACAACACTGGGGTTCAGTCCTGTTGGGGACATGTCTGTCACTGAACAACACTAGGGTATTGTCCTTGTGGGGACAGGTATGTCACTGTACAACATTAGGGTTCAGTCCTAGTGGATCATCTGTTACTGGAACAACACTGGGGTACAGTCCTGTTGGGGGCAGGTCTTTCACTGTACTACACTGGGTTTCAGACCTGATGGGGACAAGTCTGTCACTGAACAACACTGTGGTACAGACCTGGTGGAGAAGGATCTGTCACTGTATAACACTGGAGATCAGTCCTGGTGGGGACAGATTTGTAATTGAATAACACTGGGGTACAGACCTAGTGGGAACAGTCCTGTTACTGTACAACACTGGGGTTTAGTCCCGATGGGTATGGGTCTGTCACTGTACAATACTGGTGCAGACCTGGTGGGGATGGGTCTGACACTATATAACACTGGGGTTTAGTCCTGGTGGGGACAGGTCTGTCATTGAACACTACTGGGGAACAGACCTTGTGGGGACTGGTCTGTAACTGGATATCACTGGGGTACTATCCTGGTGAGGATGGTGTGTCATTATAAAGCACAGGAGTACAGTCTTGCTGGGGATGGATTTGCCAATGTATAATACTGGAGTACAGTCCTTGTGGGGCCTCGTTTGTCACTGTTCAAAACTGGGGTTTAGTCCTGGTGGGGACAGGTCTATCACTGAAAAATGCTGGGGTACAGTTCTGGTGAGGATGGGTCTGACAATACAGCACTGGTTGGGAAGGTCTGACACTGAATAACACTGGGGTACAGTATTGGTGGGACTGGGTCTATTGCTGTATGACACTAGGGTTCAATCCTGATGGGGACAGGTCTGTCACTGAACAACACTGGGGTACAGACCTGGTGGGGATGGGTCTGTCATTGTCTAATACTGTGTTTCAGTCCTGGTGGGGACGAGTCAGTCACTGAACAACACTCTGGGGTACAGACCTGCTCGGGATGGGAGTGTCACTGAACAACACTCCAGTTCATTCCTGGTGGGGACAGGTCAGTCACTGAACAACACTGTCATTCAGTCCTGTAGGGGACTCGTCTGTCACTGTTCAAAACTGGGGTGCAGTCCTGATGAGGACATGTCTGTCACTGAACAACACTGGGGTATAGTCCTGGTGGGGATGGGTCAGTCACTGAACAACACTGGGGTTCAGACCTAGTGGGAATGGTTAAGTCAATGTACAGCACTGGGGTTCAGTCCTTGTGGGGATGGGTTTGTCACTGTATATCACTCGGGTTCAGACCTGGTGGGGACAAGTCACTCACTGAACAAAATGGATTCAGACCTGGTGAGGATGGGTCTGTCACTGTCCAACACTGGGTTACAGTCCTGGTGTGCATGGTCTGTCACTATTCAGCACTGGAGTACAGTCCTGATGGTGACGGATTTGTCACTGTTTAATACTGGGGTACAGTTCTGATAGGGATAGTTCTGTCACTGTATAACACTGGGGTTCGGTCCTGGTGGGGACACGTCTGTCTCTGTACAACACTGGGGATCAGTCCTGGTAGGGACGGGTCTGTCACTGAACAACACTGGGGTACAGTCCTGGTGAGAACAGGTCTGTCACTCAAAAACACGGGTTCTGTCCTAGTGTGGACGTGTCTGTCACTGAATAACACTGGGGTTCAGTCCTGGTGGGGCCTTGTTTGTCACTGTTCAAAACTGGGGTTCAGTCCCGGTGGGGCCAGGTCTGTCACTGAAAAACACTGGGGTACTGTCCTGGTGGGGATGGTTCTGTCACTGAACAACACTGGGGTTCATTCCTGGTGGGGACAGGTCTGTCACTGTACAACACGGGGTTTCATTACTGGTGTGGACGTGTCTGTCATTGTTCAAAACTGGGGTTCAGTCCTGGTGGGGACAGATCTGTGACTGAACAACACTGGGGTACAGACATGGTGGGGAAGGATCTGTCACTGTATAACACTGGGGTTTAGTCCTGGTGGGTATGGGTCTGTCACTGTACAATACTGGTGCAGACCTGGTGGGGATGGGTCTGACACTGTATAACACTGGGGTTTAGTCCTGGTAGGGACAGGTCTGTCACTGAACACTACTGGGGAACAGACCTTGTGGGGACTGGTCTGTTACTGGATATCACTGGGTTACTGTCCTGGTGAGGATGGTGTGTCATTATAAAGCACTGGAGTACAGTCCTGATGGCGACGGATTTGTCACTGTTTAATACTGGGGTACAGTTCTGATAGGGATGGTTCTGTCACTGTATAACACTGGGGTTCAGTCCTGGTGGGGACACGTCTGTCTCTGTACAACACTGGGGATCAGTCCTGGTGGGGACTGGTCTGTCACTGAACAACACTGGGGTTCAGTCCTGGTGGGGACGGGTCTGTCACTGAACAACACTGGGGTTCATCCTGGTGAGTACGGGTCTTTCAGTGTACAACTCTTGGGTACAATCCTGGTGTGGATGGTCTGTCACTATTCAGCACGAGCTCAGTCCTGGTCGGGTCGGATTTGCTACTGTGTAACACTGGGGTACAGTTCTGGTAGGGACGGTTCTGTATAATACCAGGGTCCAGTACTGCTGGGGACATGTCTGTTGCTGTATAAAACTGGGGTATAGTTCTGGTGGGAACACATCTGTCACTGTATTATACCGGGGTATAGTATAGGTGAGGACACGTCTGTCACTAAATAATACTGGGGTACAGTACTGGTGGGGATGGTTCTATCACTGTATAATACCAGAGTCCAGTGCTGCTGGGGACATGTCTGTCGCTGTATAAAACTGGGGTATAGTTCTGGTGGGAACACGTCTGTCACTGTATTATACCAGGGTATAGTATAGGTGAGGACACGTCTGTCACTAAATAATACTGGGGTACAGTACTGGTGGGGACGGGTCTGTCTCTGTGTAACACTGTGGTACAGAAATGGTGGGGGATCTGTAACCGTATAACACTACAGTACTGGTGAGGACGAGTCTGTCTCTGTAACACTGTGGTACAGAAATGGTGGGGGCGGATCTGTAACCGTATAACACTGTGGTACAATACTGGTGAGGACGAGTCTGTCTCTGTGTAACACTGTGGTACAGAAATGGTGGGGGCGGATCTGTAACCGTATAACACTGAGGTACTGTACTTATATGTTTCTAGAAACATAGAAACATAGAAGATAGGAGCAGGAGTAGGTTATTCGACTCTTCGAGCCTGCTCCGCCATTCAACAAGATCATGGCTGATCTTAAAGTTCAGTTCCCCATCCCCGCCTTCTCTCTGTAACCTTTAATACCCTTATACTGAAGAAATAGATCTAATTCCCTCTTAAATATATTGAATGAACCTGCCTTTACTGCCCTCTGTGGCAATGAATTCCACAGATTCACCACCCTCTGGGTATAGAAATTCCTCCTCATCTTGGTCCTAAATGGTTTGCCTATTATCCTCAAACCATGGCCCCAGGTTCTGGATTTTCCCATCATTGGAAACATCCCATCTGCATCCATTCTGTCCAGTCCTGCCAGAATTTTATGTCTCTATGAGATCCCCTCTCAATCTTCTAAACTCCAGCGAGTACAATCCCAATTTGCGCAATCTTTCCTCATAAGTCATTCCTGCCATTCCAGGTATCAGCCTGGTGAATCGCCTCTGCACTCCCTCCATTGCAAGAACATCCTTCCTTAGATAAGGTGACCAAAACTGCACACAATACTCCAGGTGGGGTCTCACCAAGGCCCTGTACTGCTGCAGTAAGGTATCCTTGTTCCTATACTCAAACCCTCTTGATATGAAGGCCAACATACCATTTGCCTTTTTAACCGCCTGCTGTACCTGAATGCTCGCCTTCAAAGACTGGTGTATAAATACCCCTAGGTCTCTCTGCACTTCCCCATCTCTTAATCTATTGCCATTCAAATAGTAATCTGCCCTCCGGTTTGTATTACCAAAGTGGATAACCTCACATTTATCCACATTGTAGTGCATTTGCCATGTATCTGCCCAGTCCCTCAATTTATCCAAATCACACTGGAGCTTCCTGACCCCCTCTTCCGTGCACACAACCCCTCCTAGCTTAGTGTCATCTGCAAATTTGGAGATATTACATTCAATCCCCTCATCCAGATCATTAATGTAAATTGTGAACAGCTGGGATCCCAGTACAGATCCCTGTGGAACCCCACTGGTCACCGCCTGCCACTCAGAAAATGAGCCGTTAATCCCAACTCTCTGTCTTCTATCTGCCAGCCAGTTCTCAATCCACATCAATATCTTGCCCCCAATCCCATGAGCCTTGATTTTGCATGCCAGTCGTTTATGTGGGACCTTATCGAAGGCCTTTGGAAATCCAGGTACACCACATCCACTGGCTCTCCCCCATCTATTTTACCTGTCACCATCTCAAAGAATTCCAATAGATTTGTCAAGCACGATTTACCTTTTGTAAATCCATGTTGACTCTGTCCAATCCCTTCTCTGCTAGTCATATGCTCTGCTATTACATCCTTAATAATGGATTCCATCATTTTGCCCACTACTGATGTAAGGCTCACCGGCCTATAATTCCCTGCTTTTTTTCTACCCCCCTTTTTAAATAGTGGGGTAACATTAGCTACCCTCCAATCCATGGGTACTGATCCTGAGTATATCAAGTTCTGGAAAATAATTCTTAAAGCATCTGCTATCTGAATGGCCACTTCCTTAAGTACCCTAGGATGTAGATTATCAGGCCCTTGGGATTTATCGGCCTTCAATCCCATCAATTTCCCCAAGACCATGTCCTTAGAGATACTGGTTTCTTTCACTTCCTCCCTTGCATTAGTCTCTATGTTTCCCAACATCCTTGGGAGGTTATTTGTATCCTCTCTTGTGAAAACAGAACTAAAGTAAGAATTTAATTGGTCTGCCATTTCCTTATTCCCCATTGTATATTCCCCTGATTCCGACTGCAAAGGACCTACTCTGGATTTCACCAATCTTTTCCTCTTGACATACTTATAAAAGCTTTTGCAGTCGGTTTTTATATTTGCCGCAAGCTTACTTTCGTAATTTATTTTTGCTCTCTTGATTAATCCCTTTGTTCTCCTTTGGTCCATCTTGAACTGCTCCCAGTCTTCGGTTGTGGTACTTTTTTTGGCCAATTGATATGCTCTCTCTTTGGACCTAATGCTGTCTCTAATTTCCCTTGTTATCCACGGTTGAGTCACCTTTTTTGTTTTTTTTTATGGCAAACGATTTTTGCAATTTCTCCATTAGATCTGTGAATGCTTTCCATTGTCTATCCACAGTCAACTCCCCCATAAACACCACCCAATCAATCTTGCTCAACTCCCGTCTCATACCATCATAATTCCCTTTATTTAAATTCAGGACCTTAGTCTCGGTTTTAATTTCATCACTCTCCATGTCGAGTGAGAATTCGATCATATTGTGATCGCTCCTACCCAAAGGGCCTCGTACAACAAGATTGTTGATTAGCCCCTTATCATTGCATAATACCCAATCTAAAATGGCCTGTTCCCGAGTTGGTTCCTCGACATATTGGTCTAGATAACAGTCCTGTTAGCATTCAAGGAATTTCTCCTCCTCAGTATTTTTACTAATTTGGCTAGTCCAATCTATATGCAAATTAAAGTCTCCCATGGTGACAGCTGTTCCCTTATTGCACGCTTTTCTAATTTCTCTTTTAATGCTTTCCCTCATCTCTACACTACTATTTGGAGGCCTATATACCACCCCCACTAACGTTTTCCGCCCCTTGCTATTCCTCAGTTCTACCCATATAGATTCCGCATCTTCCGAGTTGATATCCTTTCTGTCAATCATGTCGGTCCCTTCTCTCACCATCAATATTACCCCACCCCCTTTTCTTTCTTGCCGATCCCTCCTAAATATCGTATACCCCAGGATGTTAAGTTCCCAGGCTTGCCCACCCTGCAGCCATGTTTCTGTAATCCCAATCAAATCATATTTGTTTATCTCAATTTCCACAGCTAATTCATCTACCTTGTTCCGAATGCTTCTTGCATTGAGATATAAAGCCTTCAGATTTGCTTTTTTCACCCTCCTTGCTCTTTCTGATTTTTTACTTTCGCTGTCTAACCTAACTTTTCCTGTTTTATCTTTTCTGTCCTTTGCCCTATCATTCAGGTTCCCACCCCCCTGCCAAATTAGTTTAAACCGCACCCGACGGCTGTACCAAACCTAGCTGCCAATATATTGACCCCTTTTGGGTTTAGGTGTAATCCATCCTTCTTGTAGAGGTCATGCCTTCCCCAAAAGAGATCCCAATGATCCAAGAAGCCAAAACCCTGTCCTTTACACCAGCCCCTCAGCCACACATTCATTTTTCTTAACCTTCCATTTTTGTCCTCAGTTGCACTGGTGAGGACGAGTCTGTCTCTGTGTAACACTGTGGTACAGAAATGGTGGGGGCGGATCTGTAACCGTATAACACTGTGGTATAGTACTGGTGAGGACGAGTCTGTCACTCTTTTTCACCAGCGTACAGTACTCATTGAACACATATGTCACTGAATAATACTGGGGTACAATACTGGTGGGGACAGGTCTGTCATTGAAAAATACCAGGGTACAGTACTGATGGGGATGAGTCACTCTATTACACTGGGGTACAGTACTGTTGGGACAAATCTGTCACTTTATAATATTGGGTTATAGTACTGGTAGGGACACATTTGTCACTGAATAACACTGTGGTACAGTGCTGGTGAGGACAGATCTGTTACCGTTTAACACTGCGGTTCAGTACCGGGGGAATGGTTCTGTCACTACAATACCGGGCTACAGTACTGGTGGGGACGGACCTGTCACTCTATTTCACCAGCATACAGTACTCATTGAACATGTATGTCACTGAATAAAACTGGGGTACAATACTGGTGAGGACGGGTCTGTCACTGAATAATAGCAGGGTACAGTACTGGTGGGGACAGGCCTGTCACTCTATTACACCGGTGTATGCATCAAGGACAGAATTCCTCTTTACCTACTTACTACCCCACCTGTCTACACATCCAACATAGCCTCCTCCTCCACCATTTCCACACTACTGCTTGAACCCACCCACAGACACATATTGCCCTCTCTTTCCGTCACAGTTTTCTGGAGGGCCTGCTCCTCCATATCTCCCTTGTCCACTCCTCCTTCCTCTCTAATTGCCCCCTTAGCACCTAAGCCTGTGACCACAGGATATGCTCCACTCACTCCCTCACCACCATTTGGGACCCCATAGTCCTTCCACATGAAGCAACACTTCACTGGTGAATCTGTGAGGGTCATCTACTGCACCTTCCTACTACAGTCTCCTCTACATTGGAGAAACTCGATGCAGAATGGGATAAATTTTGTTGAGCACCTTGGATCTGTCCGGTTCAATAGCAGGGATCTCCCAGTGGCCACCCATTTCAATTTGCTGCCTCTGATCCCTTGATGACGTCAAGATGCCATGGTCTCAGGCGCTGCCAGGCTGGGACATCACCTTCTGTCTGGGCACCCTCCAGCCAGATGGCAGTAAATTCGACCTCTCCGGTTTCATTTACAACCTACATATCCCTTCCGCTCTGTGTCCATTCATGGAGACAAAATCAATTCCCACCTTCCCTCTGATCATTTGTCTGTTGTTGAGTTGACCTTCCCCCCTTTCTTTCACCACCCTTTCATTCTTTCTTTTAAAATGTTTTTATTAATTTTAATATAGAATATATACAGATAATATAATTCAATGAAATAATATGGGTAATTATATGGAGGTACAAGAACATTCAATGTTACAAAAACATACATAAGTTGTAAATCATATCCATATTTCGTATTCCAAGTACAATATATATTAAAAAAATAGTAACAAGGACGGGAAGAGAACTGGAACCCCTGCTGAACACCGTGGTCAGGTGCTCTTATGTGATTAATATTTAAATAAAAACTTGGAACAATAAGAATCAATTTAATTATGTTAAGGTGGAATTATAAATAAGAAAGCCTTCAATCCACCCTTTTATTCTCTCATACCTCTCCTCCTCCCTTTCCCCTTCCTCCCTCCTCTCTTTCCCCTTCCTCCCTCCTCCCCTTCCTCTCTCCTCCTCCTCCCCTTTCACTTCCTCCCTCCTCTCCTCTTCTCCTCCCCTGCCCCTTCCTCCCTCCTCTCCTCCACCTGCCCCTTCGTCCCTCCTCTTCCTCCCCTGCCCCTTCCTCCCTCCTACACCTGCCCCTTCCTCCCTCCTGCCCTCTTCCTCCTTTTTTCCCATCCAACCCCGCCTTTCTTCCTTCTCCCCCACCCCCCCCCCCCACCATTTAATTCCTGCCTGCATTTTACTCACACATCAAGGAAGGGCTCAGGCCCTGAACATCGGTATGGACACTGTGTTACATGGGTCAGCACAGCATCGTGGGCTGCTGGACCTGTATTCAACTGGAATGTTTTGTTTTCCATTGCAGTTTTTCTCAGGATGTTGTTTCTTGTTTCAGAATTTGAATAAGGGGATAAAATACACTTTAAAAATAAAGCAAACTGTGCTCTGTTATCCGTTTTCATTGATTATATGCCATCCAAATCATGCAATGCATGCATTGACTTAAAGTACTTTTTGGACATTTAAATATTTTAAAATTCATGTGACCATTTCTTCTGTATTCTTTTATACTTGTGTTCAACCAAATCTTCTTTGCATTATTTTAATTTGATCTTTTGAAATAAAAATAAAAATTATTTTTAAAAAAGTGGTGCAATCTGAAGCTTTTGCGCTATCCTGGTGCAGCAGAGCATGGGGCTTTCTGGATTGCAAAGATCCCTACATGGGTTTGCAGATGGATCATGGTGACAGTCATGGTGACACAAGGGGAGAACCATCCAAGGAGTCCTGCTCTGCTCTGGACCAGTGGGTGCAGGAAGTTGGCAATGTTGCAGGCAGGGATGAAGGCAGACTGCAACTGCACACAATCCTCACCAACATTGTTTACAACTGGCAACTGGACTTGATAATCCAAATGGAGGCCAATGTGCTAGAAGCCTTTTTGACCACCCTGTCAACCTGTGGCCCGACTCCAAGTAATATGTAGGGGTGTTCCTGGATTTCTCTGCTCGACATCACTCCCCCAGATCCCTCTGATCCACCACACTTCCCCAGATCCCTCTACTCCACTGCATTCCCCCAGATCCATCACACTCCCCCCATATCCCTTTGCTCTACAACACTCCCCCAGATCTCTCTGCTCCACCACACTCCCCCAGATCCCTCTGCTCTACCACACTCCCCCAGATCTCTCTGCTCCAACACACTCCCACAGATCCCTCTGCTCCATCACAATCTCCCAGATCTCTCTGCTTCACCACACTCCCCCAGATCCCTCTGCTCCACCGCACTCCCTCAGATCCCTCTGCTCCACTGCATTCCCCCAGATCCCTCTGCTCTAAAACACTCTCCAGATTGCTCTGATCTACAACACTCCTCAGATCTGTCTGCTCCACAACATTTTAGACCTCCAAAAATGCACCACCTGTCATTCCTCTGTGTTGAATTATGCCAAACATTCTTCTGACATTGCCAGGGAAGTTGCAAAGGGATCTGGGGCAATAGGATCCGTGTAGGGATTGATACAGGGTTGCATGGAGAGAGCAGTGCAGTGGGATCAGTGTGTGGACAGATATGTGGCTGTGAGGAGAGAACAAGGCAGTGGGATCAATGTGGGGACTGAAACAGGGCTGTGGGGAGAGATGTGGGCATGGTATCAGTATGGGAACAATACAATGCTGTGGGGAGAGAGTAGGGCAGTGACATTATTTTCAGGACAGATACAGGGCTATGGGGAGAATGTGGGGCAATGGAATCAGTGTTGGAACAGATAAGACTGTGGGGAGAGAATGGGGCACTTGGATCAGTGTGTACAGGGCTGTGAGGAGAGTGCGGTAGAAAGATCAATGTGTGGACTGACAGATCTGGGGGAGAGAGTGGGGCAGTGGGATCAGTGTGGGGATTGATATAGGGCTGTGGGGTGAGAGCAGGGCAATGGGATCAGTGTGGAAATCAATACAATGCTGTAGGGAGAGAGTATAGCAGTGGGATCAGTGTGGGGACTGACAGATCTGTGAGGAGAGAGCAGGACAGTGTGATTAGTGAGGGGATTGATACAGTGCTGTGGGAAGAGCAGGGCAGTGGGATCAGTGTGGGGACTGTTACAGGGCTGTGGGGAGAGAGTATAACAGTGGGATCAGTAAGGGAACTGACAGGTCTGTGGGGAGAGAGCGGGGCAGTGGGATCAGTTTGGGGACTGATATAGGACTGTGGGGTGAGAGTGGAGCAGTGGGATCAGTAAGGGAACTGACACAGGTCTGTAGGGAGAGAGCAGGGCAGCGGGATCATTGAGGGGACTGAAACAGTGCTGTGGGAAGAGAGTAGGGCAGTGGGATCAGTGTGGGGACTGATACAGGACTGTGGGGTGAGAGTGGAGCAGTGGGATCAGTAAGGGAACTGACACAGGTCTGTAGGGAGAGAGCAGGGCAGCGGGATCAGTGAGGGGACTGAAACAGTGCTGTGGGAAGAGAGTAGGGCAGTGGGATCAGTGTGGGGACTGATACAGGACTGTGGGGTGAGAGTGGAGCAGTGGGATCAGTAAGGGAACTGACACAGGTCTGTAGGGAGAGAGCAGGGCAGCGGGATCAGTGAGGGGACTGAAACAGTGCTGTGGGAAGAGAGTAGGGCAGTGGGATCAGTGTGGGGACTGATACAGGACTGTGGGGTGAGAGTGGAGCAGTGGGATCAGTATGGAGAACGAAAGTGGGGTGAGAGTGGAGCAGTGGGATCAATGTGGGGACTGATACAGGGCTGTGGGGAGAGATGTGGGCATGGGATCAGTGTGGGGACCAATATAATGATGTGGGGGGGGGGGGGGGAGAGCAGGGCAGTGACATTAGTTTGGGGACAGTTACAGGTTGTCAGTGGAACGGTCTGACTGAGAGACTGGCATGGAGGGGAGCTGGAGTCGAGGACCTGTCTAGTTCACTAGCATGGAGGCAAGTGAGGGCTGGTACACTGCCGTAGTGAGTCAGGTTGCACAAGGGTGTGACCCGGACACCAGGATGAAGAACAGGGGCAACTCTTCCAAATGTCTTTTTATTAGGTACATCTCTATCTATAAACTTGTGGGGTGGGGGAGGGGCATTAATTACAATAACAGCATGCTTAGCCTAGAGGCTCATGCATCGCTGTTGCAGCGCCAGCGACCAGGGTTCAAATTTAAATTTTGTAAGTTACAGGAATTACTTGATTAAAGTGAACTTCACATAATTAAAGCCAATACTAATTTTTTTTTTCAATTACAACACAGAAACAGGCCAATTCGCCCCTTTTAGTCCATGCCGAACAACTTCTCCCACCTGCTGCATTAGAAGAGTGAGTTTTAGTCAACCGGAAAATTCATATTTCTGGCATTAGCCATCCCTTTGGTGCCAGATGCTGGGAATTTTAATTGCATTTAAGGTGAGGGGGAGGAAGTTTAGGGAGATGTGCATTGCGACTGTTTTTTTTGTATACACAGAGAGGGGTGGGTGCCCAGAGCTGCCAGGGACAGTGGGGGATGCAGATGGACTGGAATTGGTTTGGGGTTGGCATAATTGGCATAGCGGTTAGCGCAACGCTGTTACTGCACGAGCGACCCAAGGACAAATCCAGCGCTGTCTATAAGCGCTGTACGTTTTTCCCGTGTCTGCGAGGTGCTCTAGTTTCCTCCCACCCTTCAAATGTGCATGGGCCGTGCTGTATGTCTAAATTTAAAAAAAAGATGGGTTTGCCCTGTTCAAGATAGAGCCGTGAATCTGGAAAGAGGAGATGAATGTACTCAGATACGTGAATAACCGGATGTCCCACCCATGTACGTCATCATGATTAGCATGACGCCAGTCTGCGCGCCGCTGCCAGGATTAAAGATGGCGTCGGCCGCCCTGGTAAAGCCGGTATTCTTCGGCTCTTCGTTTCGTCGCCGAGTCTTCAGGAGTGGCGGAGGCGCGTTCTCTGCCCGCCGTCGTGTTTGAGGCAGCTTCCCCAATGATCCTGCCATCTTTCTCCGTCAACTGGCCAACGGGCGCCACTCTTCAGTGGCGATGCCTCATACTGGACCCCGCTCTCTTTGGAGACGGTGCCCCAACACTGGTGCATGCCCACGACACAATCCTTTGGTTCATGTGGCGGCCGGCTGCGCGCGGAGGGCATCGCGATTGGTCGGTGTTGACAGACGAATGGCTCGTCGCTCTGCCCCCAACTACCCGCCTCTTCTCAAGGAAGACCACCCTTATTGGTCAGTTCGCCCGCGCTTGTGAAGGGGGGGCGCAAGTGTCTGGCCGCCATGTTTGTGAGGGTCAGCTTGTCCTCAGCGCGCACGCGCGCGGCTCCTCCTCGGCGCCAGCGTTATGAGGGCGCCCTCCTCCTCCGGTCCTCCCAGAAGCCCATCTGACCACCTCCTCCATGTTGTTTGGTGGTCGCTGCCATTTTGTCGCTTCCCGCCCGAAAGCCGCCATTTTGGTAAAGGAGTCCACATATCCACCTGGGTGGGGTGATGAGGGCGGGGTACCATTCTTGGTGAAGGAACTGCCCCGCACAAGGTAAACTAGTAACTCTCTGGGGTTGCCATTGTTGGTGGAGGATCCTTCTCCTCATCCAGGGTGGGAGGATGAAGGGTTGGGGCACCATGTGCCGGCGGGAGGTGGAGTGGGTTGGTGGTGAGACGGCCCCACCACCTTCCCCGGGTCGGTGGTGAGATGGGCCCGCCGCCTTCCCTGGGTTGGTGGTGTGACGGCCCCGTGGCCTTCGATGGGGCAGCGGTGGAATGGGTCAGTGGCGAAACTGCCCCTTGGCCTTAGATGGGACGGCGGTGGAGTGGGTCAGTGGCGAAACTGCCCCATGGCCTTTGATGGGACGGTGATGGAGTGGGTCAGTGGCGAAACTGCCTCTTGGCCTTCGATGGTCGGCGGTGGAGTGGGTCAGTGGTGAAACTGCCTCTTGGCCTTCGATGGTCGGCGGTGGAGTGGGTCAGTGGTGAAACTGCCCCGTGGCCTTCGATGGGGCAGCGGTGGAATGGGTCAGTGGCGAAACTGCCCCTTGGCCTTAGATGGGACGGCGGTGGAGTGGGTCAGTGGCGAAACTGCCCCATGGCCTTTGATGGGACGGTGATGGAGTGGGTCAGTGGCGAAACTGCCTCTTGGCCTTCGATGGTCGGCGGTGGAGTGGGTCAGTGGTGAAACTGCCTCTTGGCCTTCGATGGTCGGCGGTGGAGTGGGTCAGTGGTGAAACTGCCCCTTGGCCTTAGATGGGACGGCGGTGGAGTGGGTCATTGGCGAAACTGCCTCTTGGCCTTCGATGGTCGGCGGTGGAGTGGGTCAGTGGTGAAACTGCCTCTTGGCCTTCGATGGTCGGCGGTGGAGTGGGTCAGTGGTGAAACTGCCCCTTGGCCTTCGATGGGACGGCGGTGTAGTGGGTCAGTGGTGAAACTGCCCCTTGGCCTTCGATGGGACGGCGGTGTAGTGGGTCAGTGGTGAAACTGCCCCTTGGCCTTCAATGGGATGGTGGTGGAATGGGTCAGTGGCGAAACTGCTCCTTGGCCTTAGATGGGACGGCGGTGGAGTAGGTCAGTGGCGAAACTGCCCCTTGGCCTTCGATGGTCGGCAGTGGAGTGGGTCAGTGGCGAAACTGCCCCTTGGCCTTTGATGGGACGGCGGTGGAGTGGGTCAGTGGCGAAACTGCCCCTTGGCCTTCAATGGGATGGTGGTGGAATGGGTCAGTGGCGAAACTGCTCCTTGGCCTTAGATGGGACGGCGGTGGAGTGGGTCAGTGGCGAAACTGCCCCTTGGCCTTTGATGGTCGGCGGTGGAGTGGGTCAGTGGCGAAACTGCCTCTTGGCCTTCGATGGTCGGCGGTGGAGTGGATCAGTGGTGAAACTGCCTCTTGGCCTTCGATGGTCGGCGGTGGAGTGGGTCAGTGGTGAAACTGCCCCTTGGCCTTCGATGGGATGGCGGTGGAGTGGGTCAGTGGTGAAACTGCCCCTTGGCCTTCAATGGGATGGTGGTGGAGTGGGTCAGTGGCAAAACTGCCCCTTGGCCTTTGATGGGATGGTGGTGGAGTGGGTCAGTGGCAAAACTGCCCCTTGGCCTTTGATGGGACGGCAGTGGAGTGGGTCAGTGGCGAAACTGCCCCTTGGTATTCAATGGGACGGCAGTGGAGTAGGTCAGTGGCGAAACTGCCCCTTGGCCTTCGATGGGATGGCAGTGGAGTGGGTCAATGGCCTTTGACAGGTTGGCGGGTACAATGTACATACTTTACATTGTTGGCGAGAAGAGACATCGTATTCAAATGGAAAGACTCTCGGCCTCCAACATGATTCACTGGTTTTCTCCATGTTCTGTTTCAGTTCAGAAAAAATGAGATATGTATTTGATTCATCGGTGAAACTTGAAGATCCACGGCAACCTTTGCCATCTGTTTTTCATGTAAATGTTTTTAATGTGATTAGATGTCCTCACTCTTCCAGATGAGATCTAGTCTGACCTTGGTTTTTTTGATTCACGATAGGAACCAAAAGCTACAAAATAGACGTCACCCTCAGGGTCAGCTGCTCAGAGGTTTTATGTGAGTGATTTTTAAAATATTTTTAGAATAGGTTAGGTGGGGGTTTTTTTAATACAATACTTTTGATTTTTTTTTTCATTTTCACCCATTGCAGTGGAGGGGGTCCAAGTTTGAAATTTTATATTAATATATGTGATAATGAATTTTCAGTTTTGTTCCATTTTCTTCATCATGATGAACCCCGTTATAACACGATGGTTTGGGCCCAAATTGCATTGTAAAAAGCTGGGTTGCACTAATTTGGGGTTTCAATAAATTGTTGTAGTTACAGTTGAAATTAAAACAAATTAATTTTTAGTAAACTGACTGTCCCCGCTGCTCGCGGCAGCCCAGGTCGCCGCTCTGCTCGCGGCAGCCCAGGTCGCCGCTCTGCTCGCGGCAGCCCAGGTCGCCGCTCTGCTCGCGGCAGCCCAGGTCGCCGCTCTGCTCGCGGCAGCCCAGGTCGCCGCTCTGCTCGCGGCAGCCCAGGTCGCCGCTCTGCTCGCGGCAGCCCAGGTCGCCGCTCTGCTCGCGGCAGCCCAGGTCGCCGCTCTGCTCGCGGCAGCCCAGGTCGCCGCTCTGCTCGCGGCAGCCCAGGTCGCCGCTCTGCTCGCGGCAGCCCAGGTCGCCGCTCTGCTCGCGGCAGCCCAGGTCGCCGCTCTGCTCGCGGCAGCCCAGGTCGCCGCTCTGCTCGCGGCAGCCCAGGTCGCCGCTCTGCTCGCGGCAGCCCAGGTCGCCGCTCTGCTCGCGGCAGCCCAGGTCGCCGCTCTGCTCGCGGCAGCCCAGGTCGCCGCTCTGCTCGCGGCAGCCCAGGTCGCCGCTCTGCTCGCGGCAGCCCAGGTCGCCGCTCTGCTCGCGGCAGCCCAGGTCGCCGCTCTGCTCGCGGCAGCCCAGGTCGCCGCTCTGCTCGCGGCAGCCCAGGTCGCCGCTCTGCTCGCGGCAGCCCAGGTCGCCGCTCTGCTCGCGGCAGCCCAGGTCGCCGCTCTGCTCGCGGCAGCCCAGGTCGCCGCTCTGCTCGCGGCAGCCCAGGTCGCCGCTCTGCTCGCGGCAGCCCAGGTCGCCGCTCTGCTCGCGGCAGCCCAGGTCGCCGCTCTGCTCGCGGCAGCCCAGGTCGCCGCTCTGCTCGCGGCAGCCCAGGTCGCCGCTCTGCTCGCGGCAGCCCAGGTCGCCGCTCTGCTCGCGGCAGCCCAGGTCGCCGCTCTGCTCGCGGCAGCCCAGGTCGCCGCTCTGCTCGCGGCAGCCCAGGTCGCCGCTCTGCTCGCGGCAGCCCAGGTCGCCGCTCTGCTCGCGGCAGCCCAGGTCGCCGCTCTGCTCGCGGCAGCCCAGGTCGCCGCTCTGCTCGCGGCAGCCTCAGGCCCCTGTGAGCCCCAAGCACCTGTACTCACTCCTGGCAGCAGCCTGAAGCCCGAGTCCAATGACTCATCGCGTTAAATTGGGGCTCCACTGTATTGTATTTTCTATTAAAAACCAATAAAAAATGAAAGAGATGGAGATGGTCACTCCTCGGCAACCAGAAGTTGGGTGACAGAAAGGGAAGCGGAGGTAAGCAGGCCACCAGGGCCATTCCACAGTATTCCCTGACTTATGACTGTAATTGGGACTGAAGGATCGGTCGTATCTCAAAATGGACACGTGGAGTACCAGTCGGTCTTTATCGATCTTTTTATTGGTTTTAATATATGCAAAATCTATAGGTACATATAGTAATAAAGTAAGTTAATATCAAGCTACAAGTATCAAATAACAACAAATAAGGCACAGAGGAACCCTGTTGATAGTTTGGGTCTAATAAAAATCGCATCGCGATAAAAGCAGGGTTGCACTAAATCAAGGTTCATGAAAAACAACGTTTTCAAAAAAAAATCAGAATACATGTACAATACCTGTATTTGCAATCATTTTATTTCTTGAATGCAGCATGTCGCTGGCTGCGAGCGTCTTCTCTGCCAGACAGCGTGTGGTCTGGGGTCATCTTGTAGCGGTGGCCTGTTTCGTCACCGTTGTACACGTGTTCTTCTAAGAGTTTTTAGTTTTGCCAGTTTTATGGAATATTTGGGAATGTTTTTGGGAGATAAATTGGTAAAATTAGAGAAGGTTACATACATATGCACACTTTAAAACCGATCTTATTTGAAATATTGGAGAATTCATATTCAATGACTTTACAGAAACTGGAGAATGCTATGCACATTTCACAAGTAGGTGAATGTCATGAATGAATGTAATGCTGCCTTTGAAGCAACATGCAGGTGACACACTTTCTATGATAACTCTTTGCAAGGATTTTGACAGAGTGCTCAGAAAGATAATTGAGAGATTCTTGTTTACCTAAAACAACAGATGGGAGGAGAAGACTATTGTTTGCTGTAGGAGGGGGTTTTGTAAATGAGAGAGGGAGACTGCTGATAGTTTTGAATCTAAGAGAAGAGAGAGAGTGACAGATGAAAGTCTTTGACTGTGTGACAAAGAAAGTTGTAACAAGCCAGGAGAAGCTGGTTGAAACTGAACAGAAAGCTCCAGAGTGGCGGATGGCTGGAAGTGCTATCTGTTTGATGTTTCTCTTGGAATAAGTGGAACAGAAAGGAACTCTGTGATAATCTGAAAGAAAAAGGTTATTATCTGATGGGGCAAGTTTCATCAGCAAGACATTGAGGTGACTAATGGTGGTACCTCATTTGTGGAAATCCTGGAACAACACATCTCTCTCTGCAAATCCTACAAGAACCTTTCTGAGCAGTAAACATTTATACATGTTAAATTCTATGCACGGTATAAGAATTGCCTGTAACCAGAGAACTTGGAAGAATAAGAAGTGAGATTGAGCTGTGAACCAATGAACTTTTCTTACATTTACACACACATTACATACACATGTGCTTGGAATTGGAAGGGGGTTAAGTTGGGTTAGTTAAATTAACAGAGATAAGTTAAAGTTTGATTCTGTTTTCATGTTTAAAGATAATTAAAAACAACTTTTGTTTAAGTAACCATTTGTCGTGGTGAATATCTATTGGTGCTGGGTTTTGGGGTCTTCTGGGCTCGTAACACCGGGCATTCACTGGTGGTGACACTATTGGCTGAGTGAATTTCTCCAAACACCAACACTTGAGAAATCCCGAGACAGCATTTAAACCGATCGAACCATCCATTGTTAGCTTTGAACTGTGAGGTTTCTCTTTTGAGCAGCTGGTCAAACTTCTTGGCTTGAGCTTTGAGAATAGGCCTGGAAATTGGAAGATTTTCTGAGTGCGCTTGGATGAACCACTTGCACAGGGAGTCATCAATGCTGATATCTTAGGCTGCCTTCATGTGTTTGGCCTTTAGTCCCGCCTCTTCCTCGACTTTACTAAGCAACGCATGTAACTTATCTTCTTGAGATTTCCAGCCATGAAGTATTGATTCAGGTACGCTGAGGTCTTGTACAACTTGGGTTTGACTTTTATTCTTGATTGCGTCAAGTATGTGCGGCTTATCTTTCACTGAAAAAGATTTTTCTTTTCTAACAGTGCAATCCATTTTGGAAAAAAAATTCAGTTCAGGAAAGAGGAAAAAAAAGGGTCCAATGGCTCATCGCGTTATATCTAGATTTGCATTAGAACCATAGAACAGGAAGTAGACGCTCCTATTTGAGGTTAGGAGGGGGCCCTTGAAATTGACACTGAGTCGTTCAAAGGAGCGTGTGGCCTTAATGAGGTGTGCTTTTTATGCCTCGATGTGGCATCGTCTGGTTGTAGACCGGAGTACAGGAGGTTCCGAGTCTTAACGAAGTGGTACAGCCTCATGACTCTGAGATGGCACAGATTATCGTGCAAGGTCTGGAGACGGTCGAGATGCACACTGGGCATGTCCCTCAGGATAGGGCATCCAGGGGGTCATTGAGTTTACCCGGCCGATACAAAATGTCACAACTCAATCCTGCACACCAGAATCTTGTCGTTTTTGATCTTACCCCACTGCCCTCTGGTCAGTGAGCAGGGTAAACCTCTTACCGGCCAGGTAATGCCAGTGGAGCACCACCTCAACAATTGCTTGTGCCTCCTTGACGGAGGAGTGCCGAAGTTCGGGACCATGCAGGGTACGTGAAAAAAATGCTACCGGCCTGCCTGCCTGGTTTAATGTGGCAGCCAGTCCGGTCGAAGGCATCGCTCTCCACCTGGAAGGGGATGGATTCATCCACAGCATGCATCGTGGTCTTAGCGATGTCTCCTTGGATCAGATGAAAAGCAGCCTGGGCTTCCGCCGATAATGGGGAAAATAGTGGATTTAATCAGGGGGTGGGCCTTATCGGCATAGTTGGGCACCCATTGTGCGTAATAAGAAAACAGCCCCAGACACCTCTTTAATGCCTTCAGGGTGTTTGGGACCGGGAGCTCCATGAATGGTTGCATGCAGTCGGGGTCCGGGGCAATGACACCATGCGCCACGACGCATCCTAGAAGGGCCATGCGATCTGTATTGAACATGCACTTGTCCTTATTGTACATCGAGTTGAGGGACTTGGCCAAAGGCAAGAACTTGTCGAGATTAGTGCCGTGGTCCTGCTGGTCGTAGCCGCAGATGGTGACATTGTCAAGATATGGTAACATTTCTGTAAGCTTGTGCTCCTCCACCATCCGGTCCATTATACTCTGAAAAGCAGAGACACCGTTAGTAATACCAAAAGGTACCTGCAGGAAGTGAAATAGTTTTCCGTTGGCCTCGAACCCTGTGTAGATTCGATCGCTTGGATGGAGGGGAAGTTGATGGTAAGCCGACTTGAGGTCAATGGTTGAAAAATGGTATTGCGCAACCTTATTGACCAAGTTGGCTACCCGGGGTAGTGGGTACGCGTCCAACTGGGTGAAGCGGTTGATGATTTGACTGTAATCGATTACCATCCAGGGCTTGCCTGCCCCTCTGACCACGAGGACCTGCGCCCTCCAGGGACTGGTGCTAGGGGCTATGATCCCCTCAGCCTGGATGAACTGCATATCCTTTGTGCTATACTCTTGGTGGCGATCGGTTTGCAGTCCAGCGTGAGGTTCGCAAATAGTGACGGAGGGGCCACCTGTAAGGTAGTGAGACCACAGGATGATGCCGGAGACTGGGTGCTTGGTTGGGGGTGGGAGTTCTAGAGCTGGGTGTTATGGACGGTCAGTGGTGGTTGGGGGCCTCCGAACGCCATCGTCACACTCCTGAACTGACTCTGAAAGTCGAGGCCCAGGAGGATCGGCGTGCAGAACTGGGTCATAATCAACAGTATAAAGTCATTGTAACATTTCCCACCCCCTCCCCGACCATCAGAGACGCTAAACAATACCCCCGGATACAAGTCTGTTGGTCCTTCGCTGCCATCGATACCGACCCGGCCATTGGCCTGACAGGAAGGGAGAGTCTGGGGACCACATTGGGGTGGACAAAACTTTCTGTACTGCTGCTATCAAAAAGGCAGTTCATCTTATGACCATTCACCTCGATCTGCATCATCGAGTTCGAGATCGGGTGAGAGCTAGCTTGGTTCAGTGTTACCGATGCCAGGACAGGCATCTCTTCATTGTCGGTGGGGAGGCCCACCCAAGATGGTGACCTCCATGTTGACCACACAGCACTTGTTGGAGAAGGAGGATGAAGTGGAGTTGTGGCAGGCGGAAGTGACGTCATCAGTGCTGTAGGCCATGGTGTAGAAGTTGGGAGCGGTAGCTGATAAGATGGCACCTTCTCACTCTGCACACGGTCAACACTGGAAGCTCCTCTGGCACACACTGCGCTGCTCCTGGACAGGGGTCTGGACCTGCAGACTTTCTGGTAATGGCCCTTCTTCCCGCAGCCCGAGCATGTGGCTCCTCTCACAGGGCAGAGGCATCTCATGTGCCAGGCCTGCCCGCAGAATCTGGACTATGCAGACGGCATTATTGTAGCTGTAGTTGGGTTGGCAACCCCCGATGCCGAGTCCCAGGATGACGGCCCTCATGGCGGAACGTACATGGGAGGCCCGTTTCTGCCTGCAATCAACACCACGTGGCATTGGGCAGAATCCAAAGTCCTGATCAGATTGATCACCTTTTTAAGCAGGAGTTGGTCCTCAAGGAACCGTTGCCGGATATAATCTGACCTCAATCCCGACACGCAGGCATCTCAGATCAAACCTTTCATGCACTGGGTCAACGATAGCATGGCCATGGAGTTCCCCAGACAGTCTTTTCCCAGTGTGACCAAGGATTGGACAAACTCTTCAGCGGACTCACCAGGCTGTTGCTTTCAGGACGCCAGCAGGTAATGGGAGTAGACCTCGTTCACTTTCGGCTTGTACAGTGCTTGCAGCTCAGCCATCGCCTCATCGTACGTCGCGCTGCTTTTGATGGCCAGGAAGGCCCTCTGGCCGACTCGTGCCTGTAGGATCTTCAACTTTTCGTCAGAGTCGACCACCTCACCAGCGGAGTTGAGGAAGTTATTAAAACAGTTCACCCACTGTTCGAAGAGTACCAATGCACTCGGGACTTGGGGGTCTACCTCTAGCCTTTCGGGGCACAGCAACTTCTCCATTACCAGAGACCTTCAAATTCTTGTATGATAAATTGTTGGGTGCTACCAGTTGCCCCAATAATTACAGAGACAAAGACTGAGGGGAACGATAGGCTTTATTATGCAAGAGACTGATGGTCTGGGTCCAGGCTAGGGAAAATGAGGAGAGGGAGAGGGGACTCAACTTTTATGGCCTGGGTCACATGGGGAGACCAGGGAGGAGTCAAAGACAGGAAGTCACCAGGAGGGCAGGCCAGCCAGTGCATACAACCATATTACCACAGGGACCAGAACTGCATACAATATTCCAAACTTGGCCTCACCAATGCCTTGAACAGTCTCACCTCCCAGTTCCTATATTCTATGCTTTGATTTATAAAGGCCAGCATACCAAAAGCCTTCTTCACCACCCGATCCACTTGAGAATCCACTTTCAAAGAATGCTGAACTGTTATTCCAAGATCTCTCTGTTCCTCTGCATTCCTCAATGCCCTCTTCTTCACTGCATATGTCCTATTTTGATTATTCTTCCCAAAATGAAGCACCTCACACTTATCTACATTAAACTCCATCTGCCATCTTTCAGCCCACTCTTCTTAGCCGTCCAAATCCTTCTGCAGTCTCTGAAAACCATCTTCATTATCCACAACACCCCCTATTTTTGTATCGTCCGCATATTTACTTACTCAATTTACCACTCCATCGTCCAAATCATTAATGTAAATGACGAACAAGAAGGGACCCAACACCAATCCCTGAGGCACACCTCTTTCCTAATCCCTATGTTTTCCATAATTACCCCTTTTTGCCTCACATCTTACACAATTCCATATCCTTCTGAGTGAACTCATTCAATATCTCCCCCCATCTCATTTGGTTCCTCACAAATTTGTTCACTCTGATTCTCTAGTGGACCAATTCTATCCTTCACTTTCCTTTTGCTATTCACATATTTGTAAAAACCTTTTGGATTTACTTTCACTCTGTTCGCTTCAGCCACCTCGTACCTCCTTTTTGCTATCCTAATTTCCTTATTAAGCTTCTTTCTACAGTCCATGTATTTTCCAAGCATCTTACCCATACCTTGCTTCCTGTATTTAATGTAGGCCTCCCTCTTATCGTGAACCAACTTCCTAATCTCTCTTGAAAACCACGGCTCTGGAACTTTTGGCCCTGCCTTTTATCCTAACAGGAACATAAAGATTCTGCACCCTCAAAAATCTAACCTTTAAATGACCTCCAATTCTCCTCTATCTCCTTCCCAAAGTACAAATCTGCCAAATCACTCCCTGCAAATCCCTTCCCATTTCTTCAAATCTGGCTTTCCCCCACTCAAAAACCTTCATCGTTGGCCCAGCCCTATCCCTTTCCATAATTATGGTGAAACTAATGGTACCATGATCACTAAATCTGAAGTGCTCCCCAACACGCACCTCTGTCACTTGCCTTATCTCATTCCCCAACAGTAGATCCAACACTACCCCCTCTCTAGTGGGTACCTCAACATATTGCTGCAAAAAACTATCCTGCACACGTTTTACAAATTCTAAACCATCCAGCCCCTTCACTGACTGCGTCTCCCAATCTATATTAGGAAAATTAAAATCCCCAACTAACACAACCTTGTGCTTATTGCAAATCTCAGCTATTTCCTGACACATTTGCTCCTCTATTTCTTGCTCCCCACAAGGTGGTCTATAATACAGCCCTATAATTGTAACCTCACCTTTTTTATTTTTTAATTCCACCCATACCGCCTCCCTTGATGAGCCCTCCAATCTATCACGCATCAGTAATGCTGTAGTATTTTCCCTCACAAGTAATGCCACCCCCCCTTACCCCTCCAATTCTATCACACCTGAAGCAGCGAAATCCAGGAATATTTAACTGCCAATCACATCCCTGCTGCAACCACCTCACTAATCGCCACCACGTCATACTGCCAAGTGTCTATCCACACCTTCAGCTCGTCCACCTTCCTTACAATACTCCTAGCATTAAAGTGAATGCATTTCAGAGATTTCCCACATCTTACCTTTTGCTTATCCCCCTCTTTACGGACAACTATTATTTATTACCATCATGGCACTGATTCCTGTCCTCCTTGACCATCTGCCCTTCCACTCTCAAATTTTGTCTGCAAGCCCTCTTTCTTTGCCAACAAACCTTCTCTCTGCTGTCCTCCCTTATATGGACCCCCCCCCAACCATACTAGTTTAAAGCCCCTGGTCCCTCTGGGATTTAGATGCAATCTGTCTGTTTGGAAGGTCCCGCCTCCCTCAGAATACGTCCCAGTAATCCAAGAACTCAAATCCCTGCCCCTTACTCCACCCCTTTAGCCACGCGTTTATCCTCCACCTGATTCTATTCTATTCTTGCCCTCACTACTTTGTGGCACAGGAAGTAATCCAGAGATGACTCCCTTTGTGGTCCTTTTTAGTTCATTACCGAACTCTTTATATTCATTTTTCAGGACCACTTCCTCCTTCCTCCCTATATCGTTAGTACCAACATGTACCTCTGGTTCATCATCCTCTCCCTGATTCATCACCCTCCCCCTTTAGGACGTCATGGACATGAAAAGTTACATCCTGAACCCTGGGATACTGGCAGGATCCATATGGATGTGGTCGAACCTTTGTTCTGGGGGCTAGAAGTGCTGAGGTAGGGTCTTGATGTGCTGCTGTACCTTGGTTATTTGGCTCTGCGTGGATGCCTTCACTCACCCACTGACCTGTTCCTACATTCCATGCCACATGTATTTGCTGGCCACCAGCCGAACTGTGGACTTGATGGGCGGGTGAGCCAGATTGTGGATGGAGTTGAAAACCTGTCGTCTCCAAGCCGCTGGGACAATGGGTCTAACCTGACTGGTGGACATGTCGCACAGGAGGGTGGTGTTACCTATGCCGACTTGGATATCCTGGAGCTGCAGTCCCGATATGGGAGACCTTTATTGAGGCATCTCCTCGTTGCTCTGCTGCACTTCCGCCAGTGCCATGAAGTCCACTCCCCTTGAATGCACGTGGATACTTCGCCTGGATAGTGTGTTGGCCACCACGTTGTCCGTGCCAGAGACGTGCCTTACAACTGTGGTGCACTCCGAGATGTAAGACAGGTGTTATTGCTGGTGGGCTGACCAAGGGTCCGAGATTTCAGCCAAGGCAAAAATCAAGGGCTTGTGATCTGTGAAGACTGTGAAAGACCTGCCCTCTAGGAAGTACCTGAAGTGGTGGACGGCTCAGTACAGCGCCAGCAGCTCTCTGGAAAGTGCTGCACTTCAGTTCCGGAGGCCACAGAAGTTTGCTGAAGAAAGCCAGTGGCTGCCAACTTCCTTCAATCTGCTGCTCCAGAAAACCACCGATCACCGTGCCTGGGGCATCTACCGTCAGAACTGTTGGAGCGTCTGACCTGGGATGGGCCAGCAGAGCAGTGTCTGCCAGGGCTTCCTTGGCCTTCACGAAGGCTTCTGCTGACTTCTTGTCATAGGTGATGTCCTTCACCTTCCCTATCATCCAGGCGAACAAGGGGCCGCATGATCCGGGCAGCTGAGTGGATGAACCTGTGATAGCAATTAATCATCCCCATGAACTCCTGTAGTCTCTTGGCGTGTTGGGTCTGCGGAACTTCCAGATGACCTCCACTTTACTGGGTAGTGGTGTGGCTCCTTTCCTGGTTATCCTATGGCCCAGGAAGTTGAGGGCCTCCAACCTGAACTGGCATTTGGCTGGGTTGATCGTCAGGCCAAATTCGCTCATTTGGGTGTAGAGGTTGCAGAGGTGTGCCATATGCTCCTGTTGTTTCCTGCTCTCCACCAGGATGTTGTCCAGGTACACGAAGGTGCTTCCAGGTCTCGGCCCACTACGTGGTCTGTGAGGCATTCTTTAGCCCAAACAGCATTCGGAGGAAGAGGCTGAATAGGGTGATGATGGCGGTCTTGGGGATATCATTGGGGTGTACCAGGATCTGATAATATCCCACACAAAGATCACCTTGGAGAAGATTCTTTCCCCATGCAAGTTAGCTGTGAAGTCCTAGATGTGTTGCAAGGGATAGCGATCCGGTGTGGCCTCATTGAGCCAGCGGTAGTCACTGCATGGTCTTCATCCCCCAGTTGCTTTGAGTACCATATGCAGGGGAGAAGTCCATGGGCTGTCTGACCGCCGTACGATGCTGAGTTCCTCCAGCTTCCTGAGTTTCTCCACCAGCTGGAGCTTCTCCGGAGGAAGGCGTCTTGCCCTTGCATGGAGTGGTGGGCCCTGGGTCAGGATGTGGTGCTGTTCTCCATATTGGGTCATCACTGTGGTGAACTGGGGGATGAGCACTGCAGGGAACTCAGCCAGGACCCTGGTGTACTCATTGTCCGATTTCTGTATGGAGTCCAGATGGAATGCTGGGAGCCTGGTACCTTTGAAGGGGAAGATTTGAAAACTCTTGGTGTGATCTCCTTCCCTCGAGATCCACTAGCAGGAAGTCTGCCCTGAGGAGCGGCTGTTCCACTGCGGTTAGTGTGAACACCCACAAGAAGAGGCTGCCTCCTAACAGCAACTGGGCCCTTCTGGGTACCGTAGGTCCGAATCGTGCTGTCTTTGGCAGCCCTCAGCATGGAGCCTGACTACCTGTTCCTGGTGTCCTGTCCTGACCAGGCCAGGATACTGCTGTTCCTGTGTCCATGAGGATGCATCATCCAGACTGGATGTACAGGAGGTTGTCTTTGTGGCCAGCCGTCATTTCCCTGAAACATACATGGCGGCCTGCATTGGTGGGCTCTGGTGGTAGACACACCACTGGTCATATGGATCAGCTTCTCTGGGGCAGCTCTGCACAGGCCTGGCTGCGGGATTTAGTGACGAACCCCATAGACGCCAACCACTCTCTCTTTTGTTTCCACAGAACGTCCGTTCATGCTGTGACTTTCTAGAGGCCGTTGAAATCTGTGCCAGCCAGGAGCAGTTGGATGTCCTTGGGCAGGTGTGCCAAGAATGCCTGGTCAAACCTAATGCAGGGCTTGTATTTGCCCATGAGGGCCAGCATCTCGTTCATTAGGGCTGACAGGGGCCTGTCCCCTAGCCCATCCAGGTAGAACATATGTGCCCCTCTCTCATGCCGTGAGAGACCGAAGGTCTTGATCAGCCAGCTGAAGGCAGTGTATGCACCTTCCGGTGGGGGCTCCTGGATGAAGTTGGCCATCCGCTTGCCGTGTCCTGGTCCAGGGCGCTCACCCCGTGGTAGTAACAGGTGGACTCTGTTGTGATCTGCTGGATCTGGAACTGTGCCTCATCCTGGTCAAACCACATGCGTGGTTGATTCGTCCAGAAGATCGGCAGCTGGAGAGTGACTGCTGTCTATTCGCTCTTCGCTGGGTTTAGATGCAGTCTAAACCGTCGGGGTCACTAATTGCAGCCGCGCACTACTTAAAAGAAGACACACATGTAGTGGAGTCAGGTTAAGCTCTGAGTTTTATTAGGGCTCAGGCCCGACTTTTATACGCCCTGTTCCTGCCATGGCCCCACCTTTGGCTGACGTCACCACATGCATAACAAAAGCAGGTTTCCTGTGCGTGGGTCCTTTCCTGCATAACTATGCCCTTCTTCCCCGTGCTCCATCCCTGTCTGTTGGCTGTACAGCAAGGCCAGCACCATTTTGGGGTTGCTGGCCTTTAAGCTGCCCTTGCCGTTCACCCGCCAGTTTGCTTGTTGGAGTCAATGCTGCTGCGTGGGCTGCTGGCCTTTGGTTGCACTTGCCACCCAGAGTGCCGGCTCAATCGCCACGGCGGCGGGCTGCCACACAAAGATGAATAATCCACAAATTTCAATAGTAATTGAGAAAAGGACCCCAAAAAGAAAGAAAGTTATGATCCTTTGCAGTAGTAGAGCACCTCATATTTTTCTTGAAGCAGGCATGCCATCACATCCGACAATCATTGAGTAGGATGGGGAGGGACAGCTTCTTTCCATTTTGGCAAAATGGCCCTTCTTGCCATGAGGGAAGCTATTTCCATGAAACTGTAGAAAAAATCAGTGTTAAATCCATTGGCCCTTCTCACTCCAAAAATAGCAATGAAAGGGTGAGCATGCATTGCCACGTACAGCTTTGGAGGCCTGATTATTGGAGGAGTTTAAGGGGGAGATTGATAGGTATCTAATTAGTCAGGGTATCAAGGGATATGGGGAAAAAGGCTGGAAATTGGAACTGGATGTGAGAACGGTTTAGCTCAGGGTGGAGTTGTGTTGCAATTCTATTCCTTGATCTTGAGTCAAATTAATGTTAGGAACTAACAATAAAGTGCTAAATACCTCTCGAGAAAAATTAAAGCGAGAAAGACATAACCTAAACATATGATACAATGTGCATATGGGGAGCATTGAAGTCTTAAAGCAAACTTTTTAATCAAATTTTTTTTAAAATCGTAGATTTGACAATAACAACTTGGAGTTTGGCAAATGTGCAAGACTTTAACGCCTTGACAATATTGAATTTGTGTCCTTAACTCTCGCTCATGTGCCTACCGAAGACACACATGTGCACAGGACTCAAGATGGCGACGCACAGCCTAAGGACCCTGGGATGCCAACTAAAAAGTAAGTACGCACATTTTGGCTCTTATATGCCCTGTATCCCTGTTGTAGTTTGTTAAATGCAACATAAACCATGTAAATTATATATTTTCTATATTTAAAAAAAATTGGTTTTCTGTGCGGATGGATGCAAGTTGGTGAGTTCCTGTACCATCCTGATTACTGTTGGGGTGGGGGGGAAAGGAATTACTTGTTAGGAGGGAGCAATAGTGGCAGGGCCTCCAGCACAGAGCCTAGCCCAGTGGTGCAGAAGGGTGGGATGGAGGAGAGCTATAGTCATAGGGACTTGATAGTTAGGGGGGCAGACAGGAGATTCTGTGGACATGAGAAAGACACGTACATGGTATGTTGCCTCCTGGTGCCAGGATCCGGGATGTCTGTAATCAGGCCCAAGGCATTCTGGTGTGAGCGGGAAAGCAGCCAGACATCGAGGTACATGTTGGTAGGAAGATGGACGAGATCCTGAAGATGAGTTGAAGGAGCTCAGCAGAAGGGTGAAGAAAAAGACCTTGAGGGTAGCATTCTCAGGATCGCTGCCAGTGCTGCTTGATAGTGATGGTAAAAATTGGAAGAGATGGCAGATGAAAGCGTGGCTGAGGAGATGGTGCAGGAGTCAGGGTTTTGGATTTTTGGATTATTGGGCTCTCTTCTGGGAAAGTTGGGACCTGTACAGATTGGATGGCTTACACCTGAACTCAAGAGGGAGCAATATCCTTGTGGGCAGATTTGCTAGTGTGGTCCAGGAGAGTTTAAACTAGTGTTAGGTCAGTGGAAAAAGTGCATGGAGTAAAGCCAGGTCTATAATTTAGAGAGGCCTGAGGAAGGAGAAGCAGAATATAGGGCAGTGGTTCTCATCCTTTTTTGCCCTAGGCCCCACTTTAATTTTTCAAAAAATGTACGCCCCACCATTAGTGGAAAAAAGTTATTTATTCAAAAGAAGTTTTAATTAAATCA
Organism: Narcine bancroftii; assembly: GCF_036971445.1. Taxonomy (NCBI): domain Eukaryota; kingdom Metazoa; phylum Chordata; class Chondrichthyes; order Torpediniformes; family Narcinidae; genus Narcine; species Narcine bancroftii. The sequence goes on from NW_027211967.1 coordinate 81,025, forward strand.
TTTACTGCAAGTGTATTTCAATGCAATTAAGGTCAGGAATACACTGGAACACATGTTTCTATTCAACTACTTCAATTGATGTCAACCATCTCAAGCACACAATTATTGTCACTTCAGTGGGATCCTTGCCCCTGACGCACCTCAGTTGTCTCAGTGTTTCATCTTTGTTTGTCTCTGACTTTATGAGCTCCATGGGCAGAACATGTCCACAAAGGAGTTCATGTCTTCATCTATTTTGCTCTCTTGTGTCAACAGCTCCAGACAACTTGTCTGCTGTGTACATTAGCTGTCCCAGAGTGTACACTACATTTAGCGTATAGTATTGCAGCCTAATTATCATTCTTTGTATTATGTGGACATTCATTTAAAGGCTTTTGGAACAATGCAATCAATGGCTTATGGTCAGTCTCTACACTGATTGCTTGTCCTGACACAAATTGATGAAATTCCATTCAGAGCCAGCTCTTCAGCGCTTGACGTCCTGCTTTGCGGAAACTGCCAAAATGTTTGGCCTGGAAGTCAGCCTGAAGAAAACTGAGGTCCTCCATCAGCCAGCTCCCCACCATGACTACCAGCCCCCCCACATCTCCATCGGGCACACAAAACTCAAAACGGTCAACCAGTTTACCTATCTCGGCTGCACCATTTCATCAGATGCAAGGATCGACAATGAGATAGACAACAGACTCGCCAAGGCAAATAGCGCCTTTGGAAGACTACACAAAAGAGTCTGGAAAAACAACCAACTGAAAAACCTCACAAAGATAAGCGTATACAGAGCCGTTGTCATACCCACACTCCTGTTCGGCTCCAAATCATGGGTCCTCTACCGGCACCACCTACGGCTCCTAGAACGCTTCCACCAGCGTTGTCTCCACTCCATCCTCAACATCCATTGGAGCGCTTACACCCCTAACGTCGAAGTACTCGAGATGGCAGAGGTCGACAGCATCGAGTCCACGCTGCTGAAGATCCAGCTGCGCTGGATGGGTCACGTCTCCAGAATGGAGGACCATCGCCTTCCCAAGATCGTATTATATGGCGAGCTCTCCACTGGCCACCGTGACAGAGGTGCACCAAAGAAAAGGTACAAGGACTGCCTAAAGAAATCTCTTGGTGCCTGCCACATTGACCACCGCCAGTGGGCTGATAACGCCTCAAACCGTGCATCTTGGTGCCTCACAGTTTGGCGGGCAGCAACCTCCTTTGAAGAAGACCGCAGAGCCCACCTCACTGACAAAAGGCAAAGGAGGAAAAACCCAACACCCAACCCCAACCAACCAATTTTCCCTTGCAACCGCTGCAATCGTGTCTGCCTGTCCCGCATCGGACTTGTCAGCCACAAACGAGCCTGCAGCTGACGTGGACTTTTTACCCCCTCCATAAATCTTCGTCCGCGAAGCCAAGCCAAAGAAGAAGAAAAAAAGAGTGATGCTGAGCAGCTCCTTTTCAATGTGAGCGTTTTGTGTCTCCGTGTCTGTTATTGAGCGTGATGCATACGCAATGGGTTGGCAGTCATCATGTTTTTGCAGAAGAACTGCTCCAAGCCCACTATGTGATGTGTCTGATGATATCTTGATGGGTCTCGCTGGGTCATAAAATGTCAGAACTGGTTCCTCTGAGCAGTTTCTTTAGTTCGCTCAATGATTTTTCATGCTCATGTTTCCACTCCCATTCAGTGTTCTTTTCTGTTAGTGTTCTCAATGGAGCCATCTTTTCTGAGAGGTTGGATATGGATTTACCCATATAGTTGACCATTCCATTAAACCTTTGTAAGCCTTTTTTGCATTGTGGCCTTGGCATATTCCCAATGGTGGAGACCTTTCTGGGATCTGGTCTGATGCCCTCTCTGCCAATAATATCTCCTACAAATGTTAGTTCTGTCACCTCGAGTTGGCATTTCTCTCTATTCAATGTGACAGATTATAAATATGTTTTTGGGAGATAAATTGGGGCAGGTATTTTAGTGTAGATCACATACAAGCACTTTAAAACAGATCTTATTTAAAATACTAGAGCTCTGCACATGCTTGACAGCCTGGCACGAAGAGCTTTTGCAAAAGCTTTGGAGAGGGTCCAAGAGACTTCACTAATGGATTGTTGTTTACAAAAAGGCAACAGATGAAAGAACTCATCAGAGCCGCAGGTTGTCTGGAGTGGAACTTGCTGTTCTAACAGGGTCATGTAGTTTTGCAAGCAGAGAGAGTCAAACAGGCTTTTCTCTGAGAGAGAGAGAGGATTCAGTTCTGCAGTTTTACAGTTGAGCAGCAGCTGACAATAACAAACTGGCAAGTTTGTGGAAAAACCCCATTTGGAAGATGGGTTGTGAGTGCTTAGTTCAGCCTAGACAAAGCCCTTGTGGTCCATACAAGAAGAGAGGACTGGCTGCCTAATGTTTTACTTGAAATAAGGGAAACAAAAAGGAACTCTGTGGTGACCTGAAAGAAAGAGGTTATCATCGGGAAAATTCTGATGGGGCAAGTTTCTTCAGTAAGCTGATTAAAGGGGAAAAGTTTGTGTCCAGGAACAACAAATCTCTCTCTGAAAACTGACAAGAACCTTCCTGAGCGGTAACCATTTACCTTTCAAGCACCAAAGCCTGGTGAACTTCATAAATGTTAAATTCTGTGCACAGTATAAGAATTGCCTGCAACCAGTAAACTTGAAGGAATGAGAAGTGAGATTTGACTGTGAATCAAAGAACTTTTCTGAACTTACATACACATTATATAAATGTGCGTTTAGAATTAGAAGGGGTTAAATTAGTTTAGTTAAGTCAATAGTGATAAGTTAAAGTTTGATCCTGTTTGCATGGTTAAAGATAATTAAAAGTAACTTTTGTTTAAGTAACCATTTGTCTTGGTGAATATTTATTGCTGCTGAGTTTTGGGGTCCTCTGGGTTTGTAACATCAGCTTCAGGTTTGTTTTCCTTGTTGCTTCCAGCACTTTCCTTAGTCTCTCATCATGCTCCATTCTTGTGGTTCCCCAGACTATGATGTCATCCATTGAGGTATCAACACCATGCAGGTGCTCATAGACCATATGGATAGTTTTGTGATACATTTCAGGAGCTGATGCAATTCCAAATGGTCACCTTAGGAATCTGTATCTGCCATATGGACTATTGAATGTGCACAGTCTTGAACTTGCTTCACCCAATTTGAACGGCCAAAATCCTGATGATACATCTAACTTGCATTTGCAAACTGTGATATGATCTCTTCATGCGTTGGAAGCTTAAAGTGTTCTCTTTTTATTGCTGTGTTGAGATCTCCTGGATCCAGGCAAATTCTAAGCTTTCCGTTCTTTTTGTCCACAATGACGAGTGAACTCACCCACTCCATTGGCTCATCTATCTTCTGGATCACGTTCAGGCTTTCCATCCTGTCCAACTCTGCCTTTAGTTGCCTTTGAAGCACAAATGGAACTTTTCTACAAGGATGTTATTATTGGTGGCACATGTTTATCGACTCTGATCACGTGTTCGCCTCCACCCTGAAATAGGTAATTGTACTCTTTCATGAATTCATCATAGACTATCTCCCCTTTGCTTTCCACAGTGAGCACTCTTTTTACCAGGTTCATTTTCTCACAGGCTGTTAAATCTAGTATGGCCTGTACATCCTTTGGTACCTTGAGGAACGCTAGAATATGCTCTCTGTCCTTGACCATCCATTCTCCTTCCACTGGTATATCAGTACCTGAATATCCTGTCACCTTCACTTTTGTTCCATACATCTTTGGTCTGGGGTTAATCTTAAAATCAGTCTCTGATATTACATGAATTTGTGGTTCAGTATCCAATTTAACTGAAATGTATATGTCATTTACTTTTAATGTCAACATCCAGTCTCTTTTTTTTTGTTTTCAGTCACAATATCTACATAGAATTCCTCTATCTCCCTTTCACCTACTGCATGAACCTTGCTTTGTTGCACTTAGTTCCTATAGCAATGGGCATAATAGTTGCTTTTGTTGAATATATAGCATGTTTTACTATATGCTGGACACTTTTTTGGTAGGTGTTGTGTATCACATTGATGATTGTCTCTTTCATTTTTGTTTGCTGACCACGCCTTTCTTTCCACTTTGGTGATTTTTTCGTTAAACTGTTTATGTCCGTTCTTGTGCACTGCATCCATGTTGCAGCTAGCTTCACTGAGTAGCTCTTTTGCCTGTGCTTTTACAGTTTCTGTAGCCCTACAGAGTGTGATGGCTTTTTCCAGGTGTAGATTTTGCTCTCTTAGCAGTCTTTCCCTTAAACTATTATCTGGAATACCACACACGCCTGTCTTTTATCAGCGAGTTGGTCAGCCCACCAAATTCACACATTTTGCTTCTGCTTCTCAATTCAGTCACATACTGATCAATACTTTCTTCTGTTTTCTGTACACATGAAAAATCTGTGCCTCTCAAGCATCACGTTATGTTTAGGTATGCAGTATGCTTCAAACTGTTCCATTATTTTTTTCAAATTTCTCCTTCAGCAGCAAATGTGAAGTTATTATACACCTCCAGGGCTGCATCACCCATGCCATGTAAGAAAACTGACGCTCTCACTTTATCATTTTTCTCGTCAGCTCCAACTGCCACTAAATGCAATCCAAAATGCTGTTTACATCTGTTCCAATTTTCAGCCACTTTACCTGTCATCTGAAGTTTCACTGGTGGATGTAATCCTTTCATTTTTCACTGTGTTAGCTTCTCTTCACTCATCAGTTGCTAGCTTTAGATTTTTCCTTTTAAAGTATTTCCTTTTAATTTCCTTCATTCCACTTCTGACACCATGTTTCATCCTGTATTCGTATATGTGAGTTCTTAGGCAACACATGGATGAAGGAAAAGATTCTTTATATTAAAGTTGGAAGCAGCCCATGATGCTTGCCATGAGGTTTTCAAGCCTCCATTACAAATCTCTCATGCATCTTTGTTTTTGCATAAAAATTGCGCTAGCCTCATGCTTTACTTTCTGGGGTCCCTATTTTTTTCCAATTTTGGTGTCCCCCTCAGGCTGGCACCCTCCCTGCCCCCCCCCCCATCAATACACTAGTTCACAAAGATACATACAGATATAGGTCTCACTCACTACTGAACTGAAAAAATAAAGGGGTGTGGATGGAGACATGATTGTTGAGATAATTTGGAATCCTTGACGCCAATGAGATAATTTGGAATGGATGATGATAAGACCGGTCAGAAAAAATATAATTCTAATGTTAACCAAGGATAACAACAGTTAAAATAAGAGAAACAATGGAGAAACATTGGAAGAGCAAAAGCACATTTTGAAAATAAAAAGAACTAAGTGATTTTACTTGGAAGTGACCACAATTGTGTTGAACTGACAGTGTTGCCAAATCACATCTTCCATATCAACATAACGAGTTTACTTTTTCAAACCAACTTTTGAATTATTTCCTAAAATATTCCTAAACCTCACTAAAATATTCTTAATCCCCATGCCCCACCTTGAGAATCTATGATATAGGGTATAAAATAGTATAGTAGAAGGGCTAAAGTGTATGTACCTGAATGCAAGAAGCATCAGGGCTGATGAACTGAGAGCTGGGATGCAGACATGAAACTATGATGTAGTGGCCATGATAGAGACTTGGCTGGCACCAAGTTGGGAATGGATACTGAATATTCATAGATTTCAGAGTTTTAAAAGAGACAGAGAAGGGGGGTGGGGATAGAGGGGCGGCATTACTGGTCAGGGACACTATTACAGCTGCAGAAAGGGTGGGTAATGTAGCAGGATCCTCTTTTGAGTCAGTACGGGTGGACGTTAGGAACAGGAAGGGAGCAATTACTCAATTGGGAGTATTCTATAGGCCCCCTGGTAGCATCAAGGTTACCGAGGAGCAGATTGGGAGGCAGATTTTGGGAAGGTGCAAAAATAATAGGGTTGTTATTTGACTTCCCTATTATAAGTTGACTTCCAACTTCCCAAATATTGACTGGCACCAAAGGTTTAGATGGGGCAGAGTTTGTTAAGTGTGTCAAGGACGGATTCCTGTCACAGTATGTTGACGGGCCGACTCGGGGAAATGCCATATTATAAATGGTATTAGGTAATGAACCAGGTCAGGTCAAAGATCTGTCAGTGGGTGAACGTTTGGGGGACAGTGACCACCACTCCATGGCCTTTAGCATTGTCATGGACAAAGATAGAGTCAGAGAGGACAGAAAAATATTTAATTGGGGAAGGGCAAACTATGAGGCTATAAGACGTGAACTTGTGAGTATAAATTGGGAAATGCAGGGAAATGTACTCTGGAGATGTGGTTGATATTTTGGGATCTCTTGCAGGTTGTTAGGGTTAAATTTGTTCCGGTGAGGCAGAGAAGAAATGGTAGGGTGGAAAATCTAGTCAGGTGGAAGAAGGCTGCATATATGAGGTTTAGACAGCAAGGATCAGATAGGTCTCTTGAATATCGGGAAGCAAGAAAGGAGCTTAAGAGGGGGTTGAGAAGAGCAAGAAGGGGACATGAGAAGTCCTTGATGAGTAGGGCTCAGGAAAACCCCGAGGGATTCTTCACTTATGTGAAGAATAGAAGGATGACAGGAGTGAAGGAAGGACCAATTAGAGATAAAGGTGGGAAGATGTGCCTGGATGCTGTGGAAGTGGAGAGGGACCTTGATGACGGTGAGGTCAATATGGATGGGGTAAACGTTCTAGAGCACGTTGAGAGAGAATGTGTTGGAACAGTCAAATGGATTAGGACAGATAAGTCTCCGGGGCCTGACAGAATATTCCCCAGGTTGCTCCACGAGGTGAAGGAGGAGATTGCTAAACCTCTGTTTCTTGTTATCCACCAGAGGATTGGAGGTTGGCAAATGTCCCCTTGTTCAAAAAAGGGAGTAGGGAAAGTTCAGGTAATTATAGTCCAGTGAGCCTTCTATCTATGGTGGGCAAGCTTTTGGAGAGGATTCTTAGAGGTAGGATCTATGGGCATTTTGAGAATCCTGGTCTGATCAGGAACAGTCAGCATGGCTTTATAAAGGACAGATCATTTCTCACAAGTCTGACAGAGTTCTTTGAGGAGGAGACTTGACAAGGTTCCACATGGTAGGCTTATTCAGGCCATGTGGATTCAGAATTGATTTGTCTGTAGAAAGCAGAGGGTTGTGGTGGAGGGAGTACATTCAGATTGGAGGATTGTGTTTAGTGGAGTTCCTCAAGGATGGTTCTGGGACCTCTGCTTTTCATGATTTTTATTAACAACTTGGATGAGGGGGTAGAAGGGTGGTTGGCAAGTTTGCAGACGACGTCAAGGTTGGTGGTGGTGTGGATAGTGTAGAGAATTGTAAAAAATTTCAGAGGGGCACTGATAGGATGCAGAGCTGGGCAGAGAAGTGACAGATGGAGTTCAATCCAGAAAAGTGTGAGGTGGTACACTTTGGAAGGACAAGCTCCAAGGCAGAGTACAAAACTAATGGCACTAATGATAGTGTGGAAGAGCAGAGGGACCTGGGGACCTGGAGGCCTGGGGGGTCAATGTCCACAGATCCCTGAAAGTTGCCTCTCAGTTAGACAGATAGTTAAGAAAGCTTATGGAATGTTCACTTTTATATATCAAGGGATTGAGATGAAGAGCTGCGAGGTGCAGAGATGTAGCTCTACAAAACTCTGGTCAGATCAGACTTGTAGTACAGGTACTCCCTGACTTGCAACCAATGTGACTTGCATCTATCCACATGTACAATCAATTTGTGCAGTTTATGTTGTATTTAACAAACTATAACAGGGGTAAAGGGCACGAAAGAGCCAAAATGTGCGAACTTACCTTGTTAGTTGGTGCCCCAGGGTCCATTGGTTGGGCGAGGCCATCTTGATTCCTGTGTGAATGTGCCAGTCTTCCCTTGGTGCATGCGCATTGGGTTTATGAATTGGAGTTTGGTTGGACCATGCACGAGAGTTAAGGGCGCAAATTCAATATTGTCAGGGCACTTAACTCTCGCGCACGCACCGACCGAACTCCAATACGCAAACCTACCATCCTGCACCCAGCCTATGGACCCTGAGTCACTGACTAATAGGTAAGCATGGACCAGAATGTGAAAAGATTCACCAAGGTTGATCGACAAATTCAGGAAGCTTTAAGTTGTTATCGACAAATCAAGATGAAAAAATATTTGATTAATAAGCTTGCTTTAAGACTTCGGTACTCCATGCTTGTGGGCAAAATTCTGACTTGCGTCCATTTCAAGAAACAACCGATCCTTCTGTCCCAATTACATTTGTAAGTCAGGGAGTACCTGTACTGTGTTCAGTTCCAGTTGCCTCCTTATTGGAAAGTCATGGACACATTGGAAAGGGTGCAGAGGAGATTTACCAGGGTGATACCTGGTTTAGAGAGTATGCCTTATGAGCAGAGATTAAGGGAGCTGGGGCTTTACTCTGTGGAAAGAAGAAGGATGAGAGGATGATAGAGGTACAAAAGATATTAAGAGGAATAGATAAAGTAGACGACCAGTGCCTCCTTCCCAGGGCACCACTACTCAATACAAGGGAGAATAGTTTTAAGGTAATGGGTGGGAGGTTCAAGGGAGATATTAGAAGAAGGTTTTTTTACCCAGAGAGTGGTTGGTGAGTGGAATACAGTGCCTGGGTCACTGGTGGTGCGAAAGTCAGCCCGCGCTGTAATAAGACAGAGTAGAACTAATTAAGCATACAACAGTTTCTTTAGTCAGCCTTGATAATGCTAGTGGGAATGAGGGGTACAAAGAATGAGTAGACAGTGTCAATCGTTCCCTGTACTGAGCCTCACTCAATTCATACAGCATTTAGGGACATCTTGAATAGTCGTGTAGTTCACAAGTTATTTGTACAGGTTTCTTGCAGCTGATTGTTCCTGCTTTTCATTAACATCTTTCCTTGTGATTTCTCTAGACATGCAACTCTAACAACTTTAGAAAGGTTAATCTTGCTCAGCTTTCACCATTCTATATTTGTCTAGTTGACCCATTTCTTGTTTTGGTTTTCAGACCTTGTACTTATGAAACTTTTCTCGTCTATTGTGAATCTTTATCTGCAAGGCTAGCAAATCTTTATAAGTCTACAAATAGAGCAGAGCCCCCTTCCTTTAATGTTGGACCTTCTTGTTTGGCATTCTTTTACATTCCCACCTTTTATCATTTCATGATAACTACCTCTCTGACAGTACAGGCAGTCCCAGGGTTAAAAATGAATTCATTACTGAGGTCTGTCTGTCCCTCAAATTTGTTTTTAAATCAGAACCAGAACATAGGGTCAGTTAGTCAAATGTTTATCTTAGTATATAGCATATATATATATATATATATATATCTTGCCATTCTCCGCATGTAAAACACTTCAAAATACACGACAACATCTTAAACAAGTCGGACTCCCATCATAAGTGGGGACATCGGGCTCTCCGCAGGAGCAGGGACCTTGGGCACCCGGCAGAAGAGGGGACTCAGGCTCCCGGGCTCCCGGCAGGAGCGGGGACCTCGGGCTCTTGACAGGTGATGCTGACTCAACCATACTCAAACTTGAAGCTGATAGGATTCTATTTCAGTTTTTAAGTGCAAGTTGTTCGTAAATCGGATATTTTTTCAACCCGTTTTTCGTCCCAAGGCATGAGTGGATCATGCAGAAGAATGTCAAGAGTAGCGCTACTAGTAGGATAATAGCTAGGGGACACAGTCCTTGTCCACCAGCCCTTAAAGGGCCACCCAGATGATCCTGGTGGATGATAATTATGGAATTGTCTCCCTACCATTTGTATTCCATGTATCTGTTTTTTAATATGGGCCACTAAGTGAGCGATATTTCCTGAAGCTTCAAGATTCAATTTATTGTCATAGTGATAAACCAGTGTCATATTACATGAAATTTCTTTATGCCTGCTGCAAGGCAAACAGATTAATCACCAGCAGGAATTGCCGAAGCGACTCTTAGAGTCTGACTTACAGTAAGACACAGTCAGAGAGAGAGAAGCAAAAGAGAGCCCCCCTGCCCCCCACCCAGAGCCACCGAATGTCGGTAGATTCGCCTCCAGCGCTTCTGCAGTCCCACAGAGTCCAGGCCAAACCACTGGCAACCTGAGCTCCGGATCCGAACGTCTGACATGGTCAGGAACCCTTCAGCAACCCTGGCACCTCTTTGCATCCTGGTACCCTTCCAGCCAGTTCGAGCCAGTCTCCAGCACTCCGCAGTCCGGCGCAAGTCTCCCACCTGCTGTCTCCAGCAGCCTGCAGCTTCCGCGAGTTCCTTGCTTCGAGTCGGCAGCAGTCCACCACGCACAGCTGCAGCCTCCTCACTGGTCTGCATCGGGGATGTATATGCAACATTCTTGCCCCATTAGTGCACAGGTCCTTCCTTTTTCTGGTAAAAGTCAGTCTAAAGCCAAATTAATCTGTAAGGCAATTGTTCATATGGCCACTACCTCACCTGTAAGTTGACGAATCTGGGTCTGTGTGTTTTTCTTGATCATGGCTGCTTCATTGGCAAGCTTTTCTAGGCGGCTGGCCCAGGCTGTCTTGGCCACACCATAGTTGGGAAAGAGAATCATAACCTCTCAGTCTCAGAAATGGTTCTCTTTACCCTCTCCTGTACCAAGCAATGATCAGCGATATTCTCAAAATGCTGTATGGCTGGTGCGAGATAGATAATAACAGTATGGTAGCCATGGATATGCTTTTTGCCCATGACACCAGAAAGTACGACGCAGGTATTCAGGGTGGCATTAGAGAGAAATCAAAACTGACCTTTAGTGCTGGTCCAATGATTCACACCTGTCACATCTTGATCTCCTCTATATAAACAGTTGGCCCCCCCCCCCCCCACCCTGTGATAAAAGGGAGCTACAAGGACAGGTTATGCTGTGATTTGTACCAACCCTAGAACAGATTTCCCGTGATCTTACAATCTGTGACGTACCCTGTGACCTTTCAAATATCCTTCATTTCTTTTTTTTTTACTTATTAAATTTTTTATTTTTCACACCATAAACCACATTGACCATGATACATACATTTTCCTTTTTCAGATATATACAGTGTCATTTTCTCCCCCACCCCCCTCCTCCCATCCCACCCTCCCTATCTCCCCCCATCCATTTAAAGTACAAAATCTAAGATACATTAAACCAGTCAAACAATGTTGTCATTCAATAAAAATAAACAAGAAATTCCACTGAATCAATTCTTTTCATTTCCTTCTCCTTTCGTTAATTTAGGTGGTAAATGTCCCCGGTAGGTTTTCTCTATTGTGTTTCATGTATGGCTCCCATATTTGCTCAAATATTTCAATATTATTTCTTAAACTATATGTTATTTTTTCTAATGGAATACATTTATTCATTTCTATATACCACTGTTGTATTCTCAAATTATCTTCCAATTTCCAGGTTGACATAATACATTTTTTTGCTACGGCTAGTGCTATCTTAACAAATCTTTTTTGTGCAAATCAAAGACTTGATTTGATCCAAATCAAGTCCAAATTCTTTGTTTTTTATGTTACTTAGGAGGAAGATCTCTGGGTTTTTTGGTATATTGTTTTCTGTAATTTTATTTAATATCTGGTTTAGATCTTCCCAAAAATTTTCTACTTTCTCACATGTCCAGATTGCATGAATTGTTGTTCCCATTTCTTTTTTACAACGAAAACATCTGTCAGATACTGTTGGGTCCCATTTATTTAACTTTTGAGGTGTAATGTAGAGCCTGTGTATCCAGTTATATTGAATCATACGTAACCTCGTATTTATTGTATTTCTCATAGTTCCTGAGCATAACTTCTCCCATGTTTCCTTTTTTATCTTTATATTTAAATCTTGTTCCCATTTTTGTTTAGTTTTACCATTTGTTTCCTCATTCTCCTTTTCTTGCAGTTTAATATACATATTTGTTATAAATCTTTTGATTATCACTGTATCTGTAATCACATATTCAAAGATACTTCCCTCTGGTAACCTCAGACTGCTTCCTAATTTGTCCTTCAAGTAGGATCTCAATTGGTAATATGCCAGCACTGTATCTTGAGTTTTTCAAGGTTTGTTGGGACCAAGGTAAACTGCCTCAGGATCTTCGTGATGCCACCATCATCACCCTGTACAAAAACAAAGGCGAGAAATCAGACTGCTCAAACTACAGGGGAATCACGTTGCTCTCCATTGCAGGCAAAATCTTCGCTAGGATTCTACTAAATAGAATAATACCTAGTGTCGCCGAGAATATTCTCCCAGAATCACAGTGCGGCTTTCGCGCAAACAGAGGAACCACTGACATGGTCTTTGCCCTCAGACAGCTCCAAGAAAAGTGCAGAGAACAAAACAAAGGACTCTACATCACCTTTGTTGACCTCACCAAAGCCTTCGACACCGTGAGCAGGAAAGGGCTTTGGCAAATACTAGAGCGCATCGGATGTCCCCCAAAGTTCCTCAACATGATTATCCAACTGCACGAAAACCAACAAGGTCGGGTCAGACACAGCAATGAGCTCTCTGAACCCTTCTCCATTAACAATGGCGTGAAGCAAGGCTGTGTTCTCGCACCAACCCTCTTTTCAATCTTCTTCAGCATGATGCTGAACCAAGCCATGAAAGACCCCAACAATGAAGACGCTGTTTACATCCGGTACCGCACGGATGGCAGTCTCTTCAATCTGAGGCGCCTGCAAACTCACACCAAGACACAAGAGAAACTTGTCCGTGAACTACTCTTTGCAGATGATGCCGCTTTAGTTGCCCATTCAGAGCCAGCTCTTCAGCGCTTGACGTCCTGCTTTGCGGAAACTGCCAAAATGTTTGGCCTGGAAGTCAGCCTGAAGAAAACTGAGGTCCTCCATCAGCCAGCTCCCCACCATGACTACCAGCCCCCCCACATCTCCATCGGGCACACAAAACTCAAAACAGTCAACCAGTTTACCTATCTCGGCTGCACCATTTCATCAGATGCAAAGATCGACAATGAGATAGACAACAGACTCGCCAAGGCAAATAGCGCCTTTGGAAGACTACACAAAAGAGTCTGGAAAAACAACCAACTGAAAAACCTCACAAAGATAAGCGTATACAGAGCCGTTGTCATACCCACACTCCTGTTCGGCTCCGAATCATGGGTCCTCTACCGGCACCACCTACGGCTCCTAGAACGCTTCCACCAGCGTTGTCTCCGCTCCATCCTCAACATCCATTGGAGCGCTTACACCCCTAATGTCGAAGTACTCGAGATGGCAGAGGTCGACAGCATCGAGTCCACGCTGCTGAAGATCCAGCTGCGCTGGATGGGTCACGTCTCCAGAATGGAGGACCATCGCCTTCCCAAGATCGTGTTATATGGCGAGCTCTCCACTGGCCACCGTGACAGAGGTGCACCAAAGAAAAGGTACAAGGACTGCCTAAAGAAATCTCTTGGTGCCTGCCACATTGACCACCGCCAGTGGGCTGATAACGCCTCAAACCGTGAATCTTGGCGCCTCACAGTTTGGCGGGCAGCAACCTCCTTTGAAGAAGACCGCAGAGCCCACCTCACTGACAAAAGGCAAAGGAGGAAAAACCCAACACCCAACCCCAACCAACCAATTTTCCCTTGCAACCGCTGCAATCGTGTCTGCCTGTCCCGCATCGGACTTGTCAGCCACAAACGAGCCTGCAGCTGACGTGGACTTTTTACCCCCTCCATAAATCTTCGTCCGCGAAGCCAAGCCAAAGAAGATCTTGAGTTATATTGTATTTATCTTTCATTTGTTCAAAGGATAAGAATCTATTTCCTGAAAAACAATTTTCTATTCTTTTGATCCCTTTTTTCTCCCATTCTCTAAAGGAAAGGTTATCTATTGTAAAAGGGAGTAATTGATTTTGCGTCATTATTAGTTTCGGTAATTGGTAATTTGTTTTATTCCTTTCTACATGAATCTTCTTCCAAATATTGAGCAGATGATGTAATACTGGGGAACTCCTACGTTGTACCAATTTTTCATCCCATTTATATAATATGTGTTCAGGTATCTTTTCCCCTATTTTATCTAGTTCTAATCTAGTCCAATCTGGCCTTTTCCTTGTTTGGTAAAAATCTGATAGGTATCTTAATTGTGCAGCTCTATAATAATTTTTGAAGTTTGGCAGTTGTAAGCCTCCTTGTTTATACCATTCTGTTAATTTATCTAGTGCTATCCTCGGTTTCCCCCCTTCCCATAAAAATTTCCTTATTATTTTCTTTAACTCCTTGAAGAATTTCTCTGTGAAGTGTATTGGCAATGCCTGAAATAGGTATAATATCCTTGGGAAAATGTTCATTTCAATACAGTTTATCCTTCCTATTAGTGTTAATGGTAAATCTTTCCAATGCTCTAAATTGCCCTGTAATTTTTTCATTAGTGGATAATAATTGAGTTTATATAGATGGCCGAGATTTTTATTTATTTGGATAACTAGGTATCTTATTGCTTGCATTTGCCATCTGAATGGTGATTCCCTCTTAAATTTTGAGAAATCCACATTATTCATTGGCATTGCTTCACTTTTATTTACGTTAATCTTGTAACCCGACACTTCTCCATATTCCTTCAATTTCTTATGTAATTCTTTTATTGATAGTTCTGGTTCTGTTAAGTATACTATAACATCATCCGCAAATAAACTGATTTTATATTCCTTGTCTTTTATTTTTATCCCTTTTATATTATTTTCTGTTCTTATCAATTCTGCTAGTGGTTCTATAGCTAACGCGAACAATAAGGGTGATAGTGGGCATCCCTGCCGTGTTGACCTGCTTAAGTTAAATTGCTTTGATATATATCCATTTACTGTCACTTTTGCCAATGGCCCCTTATATAATGCTTTAATCCAATTAATATACTTCTCTGGTAAACTGAATTTTTGCAATACTTTGAATAAATAATTCCATTCTACTCTGACAAAGGCCTTCTCTGCGTCTAAAGCAACTGCTACTGTTGGCGCTTTACTCCCTTCTACTGCATGAATTAAGTTGATAAATTTACAAATATTGTCTGTTGTGTGTTTTTTTTTTAATAAATCCAGTTTGGTCTAGATTTACCATTTTAGGTACATAATCTGCTAATCTGTTTGCTAATAGTTTAGCTATTATCTTATAATCTGTGTTAAGTAATGATTTTGGTCTATTTGACGCTGGTGCGAGTGGATCTTTCCCTTGCTTTGGTATTACTGTAATTATTGCTGTTTTACATGAATCTGGTAAGCTTTGTGTTTTGTCATTCTGGTTGATTACTTCCAGGAGGGGAGGAATTAATAAATCTTTAAATGTTTTATTGAATTCTATTGGGAATCCATCCTCTCTTGGTGTTTTATTATTTTGTAGTTTTTTTTATCATCTCTTGTATTTCTACTATTTCAAATGGTTCTGTTAATTTATTTTGTTCCTCTATTTGTAATTTTGGTAGTTCAATTTTAGTTAAAAATTCATCTATTTTCCCTTCTTTCCCTTCGTTTTCAGTTGGTATAATTGTTCATAGAATTCTCTAAAGTTTTCATTGATCTCCGTTGAATTATATGTGATTTGTTTGTCTTTTTTCCTTGATGCCAATACCATTTTCTTAGCTTGTTCTGTCTTAAGCTGCCATGCTAGAATTTTGTGCGTTTTTTCCCCTAGTTCATAATATTTCTGTTTTGTCTTCATTATGTTCTTCTCCACCTTATATGTTTGTAGTGTTTCATATTTTATTTTTTTATCCGCCAATTCTCTTCTTTTAGTTGTATCTTCCTTCATTGCTAATTCTTTTTCTATATTTACTATTTCCCTTTCCAACTGCTCTGTTTCCTGATTATAGTCCTTCTTCATCTTGGTTACAAAACTTATTATTTGCCCTCTAATGAACGCTTTCATTGCATCCCATAGTATAAACTTATCTTTCACTGATTACGTATTTATTTCAAAGTACATTTTAATTTGTCTTTCAATGAATTCTCTAAAATCCTGCCTTTTAAGTAGCATGGAGTTTAATCTCCATCTATACATTCTTGGAGAGATGTCCTCTAACTCTATTGTCAATATCAAGGGTGAATGGTCCGATAATATTCTAGCTTTATATTCTGTTTTTCTTACTCTATCTTGCATACGAGCTGATAACAGAATTAGGTCTATTCTTGAGTATGTTTTATGTCTACCCGAATAATATGAATATTCCTTTTCCTTTGGGTGTTGTTTCCTCCATATATCCAAAAGTTGCATTTCTTGCATTGATTTAATTATAAATTTGGTTACTTTGTTCTTTCTGTTAATTTTTTTCCCAGTTTTATCCATATTTGAATCCAAATTAAGGTTGAAATCCCCTCCTATTAATATGTTCCCTTGCTTATCTGCTATCTTCAAAAAAATATCTTGCATAAACTTTTGATCTTCTTTGTTAGGTGAATATACATTGAGTAGATTCCAAAACTCCGAATATATCTGACATTTTATCATTACATATCTCCCTGCTGGATCTATTATTTCCTCTTCTATTTTAATTGGTACATTTTTACTGATTAATATAGCTACTCCTCTTGCTTTTGAGTTATACGATGCTGCTGTTACATGTCCTACCCAATCTCTCTTTAATTTCTTGTGCTCCAATTCAGTTAAATGTGTTTCTTGCACAAATGCTATATCAATTTTTTCTTTTTTCAGTAAATTTATCAGTTTCTTCCTTTTGATTTGGTTATGTATTCCGTTAATATTTAAAGTCATATAGTTCAACATAGCCATTTCATATTTTGTTTATCTTCCCTTTCCGTTTCTCCATCATCACCTTTCCTTCTTATCCATTTCTGCTTTCTTGTTTTGAACACTTTATAAGACAACTTTTGTAAAACATCAAACATTTTCCTTATTCTCCTATTTAAAACTTCTTTAACCCCATTCTCCCCTCCCCCTCCTGAGTTGCCCTTTATCCCTTGTCGGGCAACCACATCTCCCCTCTCCATTTGGATTTGCGAATTCACTCGCAAACGTCAACTGATATTGCAGTGATCGTAACTCCTCCCCACCCAGCCCCCCCCCCGGGAAAAGATTTCAATTTTCATATGTAACAAAGGTCACTCTTTTAATTCCCTCCTTATTCCCTCTATTCCCTTTCATTCCCTTATTAATTCTTATCTATACTCTATATATTTTCTCTAAATACGGATACATTCATGTATACACACATATACATACACATCTACATACATATATACCCATATACACACATACACATAGTTCGTGGTCATTTTTACTCTCATTACATGTCTTCATCTCTCTGCTTGTTTTGTAGTTGTTCTGCAAATTTTCGTGCTTCCTCTGGATCTGAGAATAGTCTTTGTTGCCCTGGAATAACTATTTTAAGTACCGCTGGGTACTTTAACATAAATTTATATCCTTTTTTCCATAAGATCGTTTTTGCTGTATTGAACTCCTTCCTCTTCTTCAGGAGTTCAAAACTTATGTCTGGATAGAAAAAAAATTTTTGACCTTTGTATTCCAGTGGCTTTTTGTCTTCTCTTATTTTCTTCATTGCTTTCTCCAATATATTTTCTCTTGTTGTATATCTTAGGAATTTTACTAAAATGAATCTTGGTTTTTGTTGTGGTTGTGGTTTAGGGGCTAATGTTCTGTGTGCCCTTTCTATTTCCATTTCTTCCTGTAATTCTGGTCTTCCTAGGACCCTGGGATCCAATCTTTTATAAATTCTCTCATATTCTTGCCTTCTTCATCTTCCTTAAGGCCCACTATCTTTATATTATTTCTTCTATTATAGTTTTCCATTATATCTATCTTCTGAGCTAACAGCTCATGTGCCTCTTTAACTTTTTTATTAGATTCTTCTAATTTCTCTTTTAAGTCCTCTACTTCCATTTCTACGATTATTTCTCGTTCTTCCACATTTTCCACTCTTTTTCCTATCTCTGATGACCATTTCTATTTTATTCATTTTTTCTTCTGCATTTTTAATTCTTCTTTTTATCTCATTAAATTCTTGTAATTGCCATTCTTTCACTGATTCCATATATTCTTTAAAAAATGATATATCCATTGTCTTGCCTTTCTCTTCTTCTTCCATTTCTTTCTGTTCTTCTTCTTCTTCTTCCTCTGGGTTGACCATCTGTTGTTTCCTTGTTTTCTTTTTACCCTCTTCTTTCTTGTTGTCATTATTTTCTATGTTCTGCACCTGCGGCTGTGTTGCAGGTGTCTCTCTCAGCTGTGGAGATCGACTCCGCAGCTGGTCCCCCCTCCCGTCAGTGTGGTTTTTTTTCATGCGACTCCTTGCGCATGCGCAGTTGCGCACTTTTACTCGGCTCTACGAGCCATTTTTGTAGTCCCGAACCCGGCACTTCCACTGATCTGAGGGAGCGGGCTTCTCTCTCCGCGGCGGGCCTCCTTGGACAGGTAAGGCCTTCACCTTCTTCTTCCGACGTTCTTTCTTCTTCCCGTTGTTTTCGACTTTTCTCTCTTTGCTGCCATTTTCTTCTCACCTTTATTTTTACTTTGCTTTAAATTTTAATCTTGTACCTTTGTGTTTTGTGCGTTGTTTTTTTTTTAAACTTTTCCAGAGAGGGCTGGAATCCCCTGACCGGCCACTACTCCATCACGTGACTCCTCCTCATATCCTTCATTTCTGATGTCGAATTAAAGTGATGTTCTGTATCATTTAAGGACATTGCCACCATGGGAACCCCCTGACTACTGTGGGTTGGTGTATGTATACAAATCCAACAGCGGGACACATTCATGTGTAAATAGGTATTAAAATGCCATTCACATTTAGGCATTTAGGCATAACCTGACACTTCTCTTGTTAATTCTCTCATTATCAGGAGACCCAAAATAGATCCTAAGATTCTCAAAAACATAACTGTCCATTTTAACGACTCGGGAGAATCCTTGTTCTTTTTCTGTTGTGCCACATGCTCCTCTGAGACTGATCCTTTTGTAATCTGTCACTGCTGTGGTAAGCAAAACTTGGACCTGTCCTTTACATCTTGGACCTAGTTTTTTACATTCTCAATTCCATATCAACACGTACTCTCCTGGCAGAGTTTTCACCCTGGACTTCAGGGGCCACTTTCTGCATCTCCACGACCTGCAAATGTCAGGCTGACAAGATCTCAGTCAGTTTCTATACATACTCATTCCTACTCAGGGCATGTAAATCAAAACCAACCTTTTCCTCTGCCCTCCCCATGGGGTACACAAGGGACGGCCATATATTACTGCTGCTGATGTTAGTCTTGTAGCTGAGAGTGCCAACAACAAGATTTTTACTATTTCATCCTGTTTCCTCAGTCAATTTAGCAAGCTTTGTCTTCAAAGTTCCGTTGGCTGATGTATATTAAACTACAAGAAAAGGAGAATGAGGAAAAAAATGGTAAAACTAAACAAAAATGGGAACAAGATCTAAACATAAAGATAAAGAAGGAAACATGGGAGAAGTTATGCTCAGGAACTATGAGAAATACAATAAATACGAGGTTACGTATGATACAATATAACTGGATACACAGGCTATATATTACACCTCAAAAGTTAAATAAATGGGACCCAACAGTATCTGACAGATGTTTTCACTGTAAAAAGGAAATGGGAACAACAATTCATGCAATCTGGACATGTGAGAAAGTGAAAAAATTTTGGGAAGATCTAAACCAGATATTAAATAAAATCACAAAAAGCAATATACCAAAAAACCCAGAGATCTTCCTCCTAAGTAACATAAAAAAACAAAGAATTTGGACTTGATTTGGATGGTACACAAAAAAGATTTGTTAGGATAGCCCTAGCTGTAGCAAAAAAATGTATTATGTCAGCCTGGAAATTAGAAGATAACTTGAGAATACAACAATGGTATATAGAAATGAATAAATGTATTCTATTAGAAAAAATAACATATAATTTAAGAAATAATATTACAATATTTGAACAAATATGGGAGCCATACATGAAACACAATAGAGAAAACCTACCGGGGACATCTACCACCTAAAATGACAGAAGGAGAAAGGAATGAAAAGAATTGACTCAGTGGAATTTCTTGTTTATTTTTATTGAGTGACAACATTGTTTGACGGGTTTAATGTATCTTAGATTCCGAACTTTAAATGAATGGGAGGGGAGGTCGGGAGGGTGGGATGGGAAGAGGGAGGGGGGGGAAGAAAACGACACTGTATATATTTGAAAAGGAAAATGTATGTATCTTGATCAATGTGGTTTATAATGTGAAAAATAAAAAAATTAAAAAAAAGTTCCGTTGGCTCGTTCCACTGCCCCTGCTGTCTATGGGTGATAGACACAGTGGAATTGCTGCCTTATTCCAAAATGTTGGCATATTTCCTCATTTATCTTAGTTATAAAACACGGTCCATTATCAGAATTTATGGTAACTGGTAATCCAAATCTAGGGATTAATTCTTGCAGAATTAGCCCCACTGTTGTATATCGATGATTTAGATTATGGAGTGAATGGTTTTGTGGCCAAGTTTCCAGATGACACCAAGCCAGGTGTTGGAGTAGGAAGTACTGAAGAAACCAAAAGGTTGCAGTGAGACTCAGACAGCTTAAGAAATGGCAGATGAGATACAATGAGAAATCTACGGGTGGACATTTTGGAAGAGGACATAAACAGATTATTATTTGGAGGGGGATAAAATTCAAAATTCAGGTCTTATCCTTGTGCAGGATAACCTAAAGGACAATCACCAAGTTGGATTGGCAGTAAAGAAAGTGAATGCTCTGTTGGCATTCATTTCAAAAAGAGTCGTGTATAAGAGTAAAGAGGTGTTGATGAGTCTGTATGGGGCACTGGGGAGACCTCATTTGGAGAATTATGTGCAATTTTGGGCCCCTTATCTTAGAAGGGATGTAATAATGTTAGAGAGAGTTCAGAGAAGATTCACCGGGATGATTCCTGGAATGCAGAGGCTAACATATGAGGAATGTTTAGTGGCTTGTGGACTGGATTCATTGGAGTATCGAAGAATGAGAGAGGATCTCCAAAACATTTTGAATGTTGAAAGGATTGGACAGAGTCGATGTGAATAAGATGTTTCCCTTGGTGGGTGAATCCAGGACATGAGGGCACAGTCTTAGAATGAGAAGGGACCTATTTAAAACAGAGATGAAGAGAAATTTCTTTAGCCAGAGGGTTGTGGATTTGTGGAATTCATTGGTACGTCCAGCTGTGGAGGCTCGATCAATGGGGGAGTTTAAGGGGGAGATTGATAGGTATCTAATGAGTCAGGGTATCAAGGGATATGGGGAAAATGCCAGAATGTGGAACTAGATGCGAGAATGGTTTAGCTGAGCAAAGGCCCAGTTCCAGATCATACAGACGACCTCCGATTTGACAAGATATTTCTACGTCGTCAGCTCACTTGACCAGGAAGCCGCCTCACGAGTCGATGACCTCATTCAGGCGCCGCCAAAGGAAGGTAAATACATGGCTCTGAAAAACCTCATCAGCATGTCCTCTCACTGCGCGAGTGAGCAGCCAGGCTCCTGCACTTGGATGGCCTAGGCGATAGAACCCCCTCTGTCCTCATGGACGAGATTCTCACAGTGGCAGAAGGGCACAAGCCCTGCCTCATGTTCGAGCAAGTGTTCCTTGATCAGATGCCCGAGGACATCAGGCTCTTCTTGGCTGATGCCATTTTCTGTGACCCCCAGCAAGTTTGAAATGTGAAGCCATAGATTCTGTCAAAAGTATTACGCAGCCACCACCCAGGACAACACCCAAGTCTAGTCCACCACGTAAGCATGCCCCACCCCATCAGAGGATGGAGAGGCCCGATCCCAAATGGTGTTTCTATCATCAACGTTGCGTGGGGGGGGGAGAGGGGTGTCTACCCGCAGATGCTGTCAGCCATGTTCGTTCCCAAGAAACGAAGAGGCCAGCCACCATTAGTGGATGCAGCGGCTGGCCGACCAAATATCTTTCTCCACATCTGGGACAGCATCTCAGGCTGCAAGTCCCTGGTGAATACAGGGGCAGAGATTAGCATCGTGCCCCCTATGGTGCCCAAGGCACGCATGTGACCACACAATCCTTCTCTTCAGACTGCTAATAACATCACCATCTGAACCTTCGGAAAAAGACTGATTCCTGTACGTTTCAGCAATAGCGCAGTCCTGTGGTCTTTCATCCTCGCTTTGGTCAATCAGCCCCTGCTCGGCACAGATTTTATCCAGGCCCACTCCCTACTCATTGAACTCCAGGGCAATCTGCCCCTCGGCAGATCAAGCCAACCATCCTCCCAGCTTGTTTCAGTGGAGACCAAACAGCCAGAATGACCAACTCCTCGCAGATTTTCCCTCCATTCGGCACCCACAGTTCAAGGCAGCCATACCCAAACATGGCATCCAACACCATATTGCTACCACTGGTCCACTGCCTGGCCCCAGACAAACTCAACCTCGCCAAGGAAGAGTATAGGTGCATGGAGGAGTTGGGCATTGTCCATCTTTCTGATAGTCCATGGGCCTCACCCCTCTATTTGGTGCCTAAGTCCAATGGTAGCTGGAGGCCCTGCAGCGATTACAGAGGTCTAAATTATGCAACAACACTGGACCGCTACCCAATTCCCCATATCCAGAATTTCACAGCGAATCTTCATGGTGCAAAGCTTTTCTCTAAAGTTGACTAAATCCGGAGATACCATCAGATCCCTGTACACCTGGATGATGTCCAAAAGACCGCGATCATCACCTTGTTTGGCCTCTTTGAGTTCCTATGCATGCCATTTGGTTTGAAAAATGTGGCATAGACTTTTCAGCGCCTCATGGATGCGGTTGGGAGAGACATTCCTTTTCATCTACCTCGACGACATCCTGATAGCCAGCAGTTCACCTGCAGAACATATGACGCACCTCTGTCAGCTGTTCACTCGCCTTGCACAGTTCAGCCTCACCGTTAATGCAGAGAAGTGCCAGTTTGGCCTCATGGAAATAAATTTTCTTGGCCACAAGATCACCCCAGCTAGCGCCACCCTTTTATCAGACAAAGTCAATGCTATCCGGCAGTTTACCAGACCAACAACACTGAAGGTTCTTCAAGAATTTGTGGGCATGGTGAATTTCTACAACATGTCTATCCCTGCAGCAGCCAAGATTATGTGCCCTCTTTTCATTTAATGTTGGGCTCATCGAAGGAGGTTTACTGGATGGAGGAGGCACCCAGTGCTTTCGAACAGACTAAAGAAGCTCTGGCCCACACTACGATGCTGGTAAACCCACGGATGGAGGTACTGACAGCCCTCACCATTGATGCGTCCCACATAGCTGTGAGCGCTGTCCTGCAAAAGTTCGTTGATGACTCATGTCAACCCCTTGCATTCTTCAGTCAACACTTCTGACCACCTGAATTGAAGTACAGCACATTTGACAGAGAACTGCTCGCCCCTTACCTGGCTGTCTACTATTTCTGTTATTTTCTGGAAGGGCACCCGTTCGCCATCTACACTGACTACAAGCCACTTACTTTCACCTTCACAAAGTCTTCCGACCCGTGGTCTGCCCCACAGCAGAGATGCTTGTCCTACATCTCTGAATTCACCACTGCTATCTGCCACCTCTATGGAAAGCACAACGTTGTTGCCGATGCACTTTCCAGGCCCACAGTCCATGCCCTGTCACAGGGGGCATCGACTCCCACGATCAGGCTCCGGCCCAGCAGAATGACCCGAGACACTGGGCTCCAGAACAGCAACCACAGGGCTGCAGCTCCAAGGCCTCCCGCTGGATGCCGACGGCACCAGGCTCCTCTACGACGTTTCCACTGGCCAACCCCGCCCTCTTATCCCCGCACAGTGGAGGGAGAACAATATTCCACAATCCACGGCTTATCACACCCTGTCCATCCACAGGGTGGCTAGTATCCGCAAAATACATTTGGCATGCCCGGCGCAAACAGGTCACTGAGTGGGCAAAGAACTGCACAGACTGCCAGACCTCCAAGGGCCAGTGACACTTCAAGCACCAACTCCAACACTTTGATGGCCCAAGGCGAAGGTTCCAACACATCCAACTCGACCTAATCCGAAACCTCTCCCCCCCAACTGTTTCTTGGGGATCCCGCTACCTACTCACAGTGATGGACAGATTTACTCACTGGCCAGGGGCCATACTATCCCGGACACCTCCACAGAAACATGCTCCAGGGCTTTCCTCTCCACCTGGTCCTCCCATTTCAGTGTCCCAGCAGAGGTTATGACCGACGGGGGAGCACAATTGACCTCTGCCCTGTGGACAAACTCTCCAGAATCCTGGGCACCCAGCTGCACCGTACAGCTTACCACTCACAGCTTACCACTCTTAAACCAATGGACTAGTCGAGGGTTTCCACCATCACCTCAAATTGGTGCAGATGGCATGCCTCGATAAGCCCAATTGGGTGGACGAGCTGCCCTGGGTTCCCTTAGGCATTCACACAGTGCCCAAGGATGACCACGAGACATCCTCGGCCAAACTAGTCTATGGAGAGATAATTTCAGTGCGGGACAGTTCCTTCCCCTGGCCAAGCACAACACCAACACCACCATCATCCTTGAGCAGCTGCGTGACAAACTGGGCTCCATCGCACCTCCCCAACATCACGACACGGACAACCGTCTTGCAACTACCCCTGAACTTGTCTTCCTGTGAATAAATGTTCGTGCGCAGGGGCGCACATTGAGCTCCCCTTCAACGAACATATGAGGGCCCATATAGGGTGCCACACTGCAATGCTTCAGCGTTCTCCCTTGACATTGGGGGCAGAGAGAAAGTAATCATGCTGGACCATTTAAAACCAGCGCATGTGGACGTCCCAGCCACTACAGTCTCCACCATTACCACAGAGGTTGGCCACCAAAATAGCACGCCTCTCCCGATTTGTCACCCACAGTTGGTGTGACAACCCCGGCAAAGATGACATCGTGGGACCATCTCTTCCGGAAGGTCGTTTATGCACTTGTGTCATCGGGACGCAAGCTTCAGGATGTTGGGGACAGAACAGAATAAGGCTTAAAGGCTGCAGCGCGAGATTCAAATAAAAGCAGTTGTGATACCAGAGCTCACAGCCTGTTATCTCAGTCTCTTTGCTGGGCTCGCTCACAACACCCTACAGTATAAATAATTGAACAATACAATTAAAAACATGCAATATAATTAAAAGGAAAAGAAAACTGTTTATTTTTTTAAGTATGAACACAATTTAAAAATCCAGAGCATCTTGGTAATAAAAAAAACAGAGGAGAGAAAAAAAAACAAAGGAGAGAAAAAAAGGTGAATTTTTTTGAAACCCATTTATATATAAATTGATGTATTTTATTTTCAAAAATTATAAATTCTTTTAAAGAAAGTTATAAAATTTCTTTTATTAAAAAAAGGTTTACAATTCTCTTTCCTTCTCCTATAAATGTTATGAATGTTTAGATTATTCACAGTTGAACAAAACAGTTGTCTATTATCAAAATCAAAAGAAAGAAAAAAAGAAAACGATAGAGAAAAAAAACCCTTATACCATATATTTCAGCATATTTCAGTTGTGAAACCCTAAAAAAATTCTCAAAGTGGGGAGGGGTCGTCTCCACTGGTTATACTTTTGAGACCTTAAATTCAACAAAAAAAAGGATTGACGTTGATTTGGTGTATAAATCGATGCTGGAAACACCGCCGGCGTCACCGCTCCCCGACACCTCCCCACTGCTGGGCGTTGGCATAATCGCTCCTACCTGGGACCCGAGGTTGCCATCAAGTCTTCAGTCCAGAAGGTCGATGCTCCTGGTCCTGCCGGGAGCACAATGTCGCTGCTCCAGCTCTGTGGGTCACCGCTCCTGCCTGGTAGGCCGAAGTTCCTGCTCCTACCAGGAGCACAATGTCGCCACTCCAGCTCTGTGGGATATCGCTCCTGCCGAGGTTTCCACTATCACTGGGAGCTCCATCTCCATGGGCCATCGCTGCTAATGCCGGTTGGTCATGGTTTTTAAAAAAAATTTACTTAATTTACAGCTTTGTTACTTGCAATTGGGGTGTTTTAAAATTTTTTGGGTTGTTCCTGAGAGCCCCGAACAGCCTGAAAAATGGGGCTCGACTTGTACGCTGGATATAGAAACATAGAAAATAGGAGCAGGAGTAGGTAATTCGGCCCTTCGAGCCGCCTCCGCCATTCAATGAGATCATGGCTGATCTTAAAGTTCCATACCCCGTCCCCACCTTCTCTTCGTAACTCCTAATTCCCTTATACTGAAAAAATATATCTAATTCCCTCTTAAATATATTCAATGAACCTGCCTCTACTGCTCTCTGTGGAAATAAATTCCACAGATTCACCACCCTCTGGGTAAAGAAATTCCTCCTTATCTCGGTTCTAAATGGTTTGCCTATTATCCTCGAACCATGGCACCGGGTTCTGGACTCCCCATTTCCGCATCCATTCTGTCCAGTCCTGCCAGAATTTTATATGTCTCTATGAGATCCCCTCTCAATCTTCTAAACTCCGGCGAGTACAATCCCAAATTGTGCAATCTTTCCTCATAAGTTATTCCTGCCATTCCAGGTATCAGCCTGGTGAATCGCCTCTGCACTCCCTCCATTGCAAGAACATCCTTCCTTAGATAAAGTGGCCAAAACTGCACACAATACTCCAGGTGGGGTCTCACCAAGGCCCTGTACAGCTGCAGTAAGGTATCCTTATTCCTATACTCAAACCCTCTTGATATGAAGGCCAACATACCATTTGACTTTTTAACCGCCTGCTGTACCTGCATGCTCGCCTTCAGTGACTGGTGCACAAGAACCCCTAGGTCTCTCTGCACTTCCCCATCTCCCAATCTATTGCCATTCAAATAGTAATCTCCCCTCCGGTTTGTATTACCAAAGTGGATAACCTCACATTTATCCACATTGTAGTGCATTTGCCATGTATGTGCCCAGTCCCCCAATTTATCCAAATCACACTGGACCCCCTCTTCAGTGCACACAACCCCTCCTAGCTTAGTGTCGTCTGCAAATTTGGAGATAGTACATCCAATCCCCTCATCTAGATCATTAATGTAAATTGTGAACAGCTGGGGTCCCAGTACAGATCCCTGTGGCACCCCACTGGTCACCGCCTGCCACTCAGAAAATGAGCCGTTTATCCCAACTCTCTGTCTTCTATCTGCCAGCCAGTTCTCAATCCACATCAATACCTTGCCCCCAATCCCATGAGCCTTGATTTTGCATGCCAGTCGTTTATGTGGGACCTTATCGAAGGCCTTTGGAAATCCAGGTACACCACATTCATTGGCTCTCCCCCATCTATTTTACCTGTCACCATCTCAAAGAATTCCAATAAATTTGTCAAGCACGATTTACCTTTTATAAATCCATGTTGACTCTGTCCAATCCCTTCTCTGCTAGTCATATGCTCCGCTATTACATCCTTAATAATGGATTCCATCATTTTGCCCACTACTGATGTAAGGCTCATCGGCCTATAATTCCCCGCTTTTTCTCTACCCCCCTTTTTAAATAGTGGGGTAACATTAGCTACCCTCCAATCCATGGGTACTGATCCTGAGTCTATCAAGTTCTGGAAAATAATTCTTAAAGCATCTGCTATCTGAATGTCCACTTCTTTAAGTACCCTAGGATGTAGATCATCAGGCCCTTGGGATTTATCGGCCTTCAATCCCTTCAATTTCCCCAAGACCATGTCCTTAGAGATACTGATTTCTTTCAGCTCCTCCCTTGTATTAGTCTCTATGTTTCCCAACATCCTTGGGAGGTTACTTGTATCCTCTCTTGTGAAAACAGAACTAAAGTAAGAATTTAATTGGTCTGCCATTTCCTTATTCCCCATTATATACTCCACTGATTCTGACTTCAAGGGACCTACTCTGGATTTCACCAATCCTTTGCTCTTGACATATCTATAAAAGCTTTTGCAGATGGTTTTTATGTTTGCCGCAAGCTTACTTTCGTAATTTATTTTTGCTCTCTTGATTAATCCCTTTGTCCTCCTTTGGTGCATCTTGAACTGCTCCCAGTCTTCGGTTGTGGTACTTTTTTTGGCCAATTGGTATGCTCTCTCTTTGGACCTAATGCTGTCTCTAATTTCCCTTGTTATTCACAGTTGAGTGACCTTTTTTGGTTTATTTTTATGTCAAACCGGTATATAACAAAAAACCATTAAAATGAGGCTAAAATAAGGGGGTCGACCTATCTGCGGGTCGACTTATACACCAAAATATACGGTAAATCAAAACCCCGACCACTAAGCAAGGTTTAAAAGAAAGAAATATTGGAAACAGGTGACACCAACCGGGAACTGGCCAGCACAGCACCAGAGCATCGAAACACCCCAATTCTTTAGGCTATGATAATTGTCTATAAATGGGCCCTATGTCTTTTGAAAGTTAAGCTTTGACTCACTAATAGCATATCTAATGTTTTATAGTCTTAGGTAAGACATTGTGTGTACGTAGGTGGAATACTGTCTTTCCATTTCATCAAAATTGCATGTCTGGCCATCAATGAAGTCAAAGATAAAATTTTGTCTTGGGTTGGAGTCAGTAAAACATCATCATCTTGAAATGATCTGAATAGAGCAATTAAAGGGCAAGGTAAATCCATACGCTGACGAATGACCTTAGTGGCATGCGCATTCCTCCCTTCGGGCATTGCAGTGCCTTTCCTGGATTGTTTTTTCTGCAGATATTACATTCTGATACCTATTTTGGGGCTTCCTGACAAAACCTTTGGTGCCAACATGTTTGTTTGGCCATTTTTACCATTCCCTCTTTGCCAGCATCTGTCATTGAGTGTATATAGGTGCAGAGTAGTGGCAGGAAGATATCAGGTACACAAACTTGTCTGAGAGGGGTGAGCCAAAGACCCATGACACATCCCTGTTGTTTCCATTCAGAAAGTCATACAGCAAAGGCATCTGTTTTACTTCCCGCATGTTGGGCAAAGCCAGTCTATTTACCATCTGATGGACTTCCCCCGGGAAAACGAGGTGCTGCCTTCTAGCTGCATCCTTTGCTACCTCATGCGCTAAGGCATGCCCAAGGGATTGGTGCCGTTAGTGTGGGCATCACACTTAATGACAGCAAAGGACATGGGAAGGGAAATGGCCTGCAGAGGGTTCGGTACAAAAACGGAATTTCTTTTAATCAGGGTCGCTGAGGATGTCAGACACCCACTGTGATGCCCTAAAATTGTCCACCACCCCAAAGGCGTACCGGGTATCAGTGTAAATGTTCAGAGACTAATCTTGCCTGAGAATCCAAGCAAGTCATAATGCAAATATCTCTGCTTGTTGGGCAATGGACACAACATTAATCTGAGAGCCACTTTTAGTTTTGGCATACCCCAATCTCTTCTGTCCAAACTCATCCACACAGGTGGATCCATCTACAGAACAAGTTTTGGCTCCCAGCAGAGGGGTGCCCTGTAAATCTGACCTTGCTTCTGGAAGCAGTCTGTTTCTCTGGAGATCATCATGTTTGGTGCCGACTTGTTCGGTCAGAGGATGAGTTGGGAAAGCCCCGAGTCACCTTGTGTTGAGGGATCACGTACCCCCAATTGTGGAGTGGATTGAATACAGTGACCGTGTCTTCTTGATTTCATCTCTGGGGATAGCCACCAGCAGGTTTTCAATGTATTGGATTACAGTGGTTCCCCTGGGGAAAGTCAATTCCCCCAGCTGTTGCTGCAAGATTTGGGAAAATAAGGAGGCGAATGCACAAAACCCTGCGGCAACTTGGTCCATGTACACTGCTGTTTCTCGTAAGTAAATATGAAAAGATATTGACTGTTTGGGTGCAGTGGGACCATGAAGAAGGCATGTTGCAAATCTACCACTAAAGACAATGGCATTTGCCGGTATCAGACTTAATAAGCAGAAATATTTAACATATTTTGGAAGGAAAACCAAGGTAGGACATACTCAGTAAATGGTGGGGCACTGAAGAGTGTGGAGGGCCCCAAAACCCAGCAGCAATAGATATTCACCAAGACAAATGGTTACTTAAACAAAAGTTGCTTTTAATTATCTTTATGAAAACAGAATCATACTTTAACTTATCACTATTGACTTAACTAACCTAACTAATTCTAATTCTAAGCGCACGTGTATGTAATGTGTGTGTAAGTTCAGAAAAGTTCTTTGATTCACAGTCCAATCTCACTTCTCATTCCTCCAATATCACTGGTTGCAGGCAATTCTTATACTGTGCACAGAATTTAACATTTATAAAGTTCACAAGGCTTTGGTGCTTGAAAGGTAAATGGTTACTGCTCAGGAAGGTTCTTGTCAATTTTCAGAGAGAGATTTGTTGTATGCTGGACTCCCACAACTGATTCCTTTTTAATCAGTCTCTTCAGTGTCTTGCCGAAGAAACTTGCCCCCTCAGGGATCTCCAGATGATAACCTCTTTTTTTCAGGTCACCATAGAGTTCTTTTTTGTTTCTCTTATTTCAAGTGAAACATTAGACAGCCAATCCTCTCCTCTTGCATGAACCACAAGGGCTTTGACCAGGCTGAACTAAGAGCTCACTACCCGTCTTCCAAATGGGGTTTTCCACAAGCTTGCCAACTTGTCCTATTCTAGTCCCAGCTGCTTCTGCTAACTGTAATACTGCAGAACTGATCTCTGTGTGTATCTCTCTCTTTCAGAGAGAAAGCCTGTTTTATTCTCTCTGTTTCCAAAACCATATGACCCTCTTAGAACAGCAAGTTCCACTGCAGACAGTCTGCACCTCCAACAAGTTCATTCATCTGTTGACTTTTTGTAAACAACAATCTATTCGTGAAGTCTCTTGGGCTCTCTCCAAAGCTTTTGCAAGATTCTGGGGCTGACATGTCTAGCATGAGCAGAGCTCCAGTATTTTAAATAAGATCTGTTTTAGTGTTTGTATGTGACCAACATTACAAAACTTGCCCCAATTTATCTCCCAAAAACATATCTATAATCTGTCACAGGAGGAGCAGAGAGATCTGGGAATACACATACATAATTCTCTGAAAGTGGCGTCACAGATAGACAGGATTGTTAAAGAAAGCTTTTGGTATCTTGGCCTTCATAAATCAAAGAATTGACTGCAGGAGTTGGGATGTTATATTGAGGTTGTATAAGACATTGGTGAGGCCAAATTTGGAATATTGTTTGCAGTTCTGGTCACCAAACTACAGGAAGGATATCAGTAAGATTGAAAGAGTGCAGAGAAGATTTACTAGGATGTTGCTGGGACTTCAGGAGTTGAGTTACAGGGAAAGATTAAACAGGTTAGGACATTATTCCTTGGAGCGAAGCAGAATGAGGGGAGATTTGACAGAGGCTTACAAAATTATGAGGGGTGTAGACAGAGTAAATGTGAGTAGGCTCCTTCCACATATTAGGACATAGCTTTTGGGTGAAAGGTTTAGGGGGAACATTAGAGAGAAGTTCTTCTCTCAGAGTGTGGAACGAGCAACCATCTGAAGTGGTAAATGCGAGCTCACTCTCAGGTTTTAAGAATAAATTGGGTGGACACATGGATGGAGAGATCTGGAGGGTTATGGAATGGGTGCAGGTCAGTGGCACTAGCGGAATGATGTTTTGGCACAAACTAGAAGGGTTGAATGGTCTGTTTTCTGTGCTGTATTGTTCAATGGTTCTCATATTTTGGCAGGGTTCAGGAAAATTGGGTGCATTGGTGTCACCACATCATTTATGGCATGCAAGTCTTGTACTAAATGCCAGTCACTCCTTCTAGGCTTGGGGCGGGGAATGTAGGCATGTTTTAAGGTGATTAGCAAGGAATGAAAATCCCCTCGGCCAACAGGGACTGAACCAGTGGCCAAATTCCTTCCTTTGCTTCTGGCTTCAGTGGATATTGGGGTATAGATGGTAACTGTACTGAAGGCTTTAAATCCACCTCAACCGGAGTGCAATTTGTCTTTTCTTCATGATGAGGTGGACCATAGTTGTTCCATAATTTCACCAGTCGAGCGTACTCCATGACGGGTAATGGTTCCTCAAACTATCACCACCTGGGGCCACAACTCAGCAGTCCCTTGTGGAAAAGTCTGGGGGAGGAGTGGGTTCCAGAAAGTTAAATCAGCTTGTGTCATTAGGGTCTATGTGAGGAACCCAAGCTCCTTAGCCTTATGGGTCTCATTTACTTTGAAATACACATGGGGGTGGACTAAACCAAATTGCCACCATAGATCTTCTGGAACTTCTGGTGCCATTGGCGTTCCAGGGGGTCCTTTAACCATTCCATGGAACTGGACTTCAACCTGGCACCCCTCAAAGTCCACAAAATGACTCTCTTCTATCTGCTGCCTGCGGATTGTAGCAGAGCGTAACATGGATGTTTGGGGTGTTGAGAAAAGTGGATGACAGCGGGAAGTCAATGGACCTCTGCTGAGGAGCCATTAACCACAGGGCCATCATTCTGACCATAACATCTTAATTCTGTAGACCCCTTTGTCAATGCAGACTATTTCCAGTCCTAGTCCCATTTGTAAGTCTTGACCAGCCAGGTTACATCCCAGATTATGGGTGATAGAGAAGGGTAAACAGTGTATCATTCTTCTGTATTCTATATTCAAGGGGTGTGTAGAGGGGTATTGTTGGGTGCATGTTACGTACTAGACCAACAGCAATGGAAATCCGCCAAGACAATGGTATTTTCGAAAACAATAATTTTTATAATTAATTATTAATAACATACTACTTCTTACTTAACCCCACTAGGACAAAATGTGTGTATGGCAAAACCCAAACTATTACAGTTTAAGCTTAATTCTGAAGAGATGATTTTAAAGTTCAGACTCAAAAAACTTTTGTGTTGAAACTCATCATCTTTACTGCTGTTCAAAAGCAATTATGGAGAAAGAGTGAGGCATCAGACTTCTCAAAACTCACGAATTTCTTGTAGCATTGTTTTCAGAGAAATGTTTCTTCATATGAATGATTTTTCACAAATCCCCCTCTTTGCATGGAGATTTTGGAATCTGTATTTCACACAATGATTTCACAAACACAGGCAAGGGTTACACGAAGTGCCCAGGTAGAAATAGACACAGAACTGCCCTCTTTTGGCAAAGAGACAGCAAAGTAGCTCTTCTTTATTGCCACTGATTTTGTTGATTTCCCTGGATAAGGAGAGCACTACAACAGGACCTTCTCTTGAGAAGGTCTCTGTAATTCTGATCTCATATGTTCCTTGATGCAATATATTAAAATGCAACCTCCTGAAGTGTTCTTAATCATGTGACATGACCTCACCACTGATTTTGTTTCATTTCCCCAAAACCACGAATTATGGCAGATGGCCACTTGCCTGTTTATACAAATTATGAAACAAAGACCTGCTCGTTTGACTCAAATGATTTCCTAAGTATTTGAAGTTTATCTCTTCCAAAAGTTTACAAACTAATGTGGTTCCAAGTTGTCTGCACAGTTAAACCAGCACAATGACAATGACTGTGTATATACGTGCTCCTCCTTAGCAAACCCCTGTCCACTTGCATTCCACCAAATCAGCTGTTCAGGGTCCTGGGATAGGAATGGCATTTTTGCTGTTCACTCTTGACCACTCCTAACTGCACATGTTTATACTTACAAGGAGACATCCCCAGGGTTAGGACTGTTCTACCTTCTACCAGTGATGTCATGATGGATTGAGCAATGGTGGATCTGCCCTAAAACCTGATATTATAATTGAACAACATTAATCACCCCTTATTATAACATAATTAAGCTTTATGTACAACACAGTATGAGCCCTTCAGCCCCTGTTCTTGTTGTGCCGACCTATATAAACCTTTATAAGGGACCGTGGGAAAGTGCTAGCAATAATTAGCAATTGCAGACAATTTTTAAACAGCATGGGAAAGTTGGTAGCGCTATAGTGCTCAATTTATAAACTGTGGGAAAATTGGTAGCGTTATCATGTACAATTTATAAAGACCCTGGGAAAGTTGGCAGCACTATCACGCACAATTTAAACAGCATCAGAAAGTTGGTAGCGCTATCGCGCACAATGTAGAAATACCATGGGGAGGAAAGTGATGATGGACCTGCCCTCCCAGAATGCTGTGCAGTAGAGAAAGAGCTGTATATACAGCTGCATACACAGAGCACTCATGAGGGGTTTCTCTGCCACACGGCATTCTGGGAAGTCAGTTCCACCATTGCTTTTTTCCCATGGCCTTTATAAATGGTGCACTATAGTACTACCAACTTCCCCATGCTGTTTAAAAATTGTCCACTATTGCTATTTATTGCCTCTCTCTCTCTCTCTCTCCCCCTCCCACTGTGACTTTCCCACAGCAAAATTTATACCTTCATTTTAATCTTTTCTTCCTTCACATTCCTGCACTCATGCAAAAATGGGTCATTTCAATCCCACAATGCAATTGCCTGTTTCACACTTGCCTGATTGTAATGCCGGTATCTGTAGACGCTGGGGACTGTTCTGACATCATCTGACACTGGCATTGAGAAGATTTTGTTTTCACACTTGATCCTTTTTAGGCCGATTGGCCATTAATTCCTGGAGCTACTTGCAAATGTGAAAAGGGCTTTAGATTCAATGAAGAATCACTTCAGGTTTTATGGTTGTTTACATAGCTTTAGCTCACAATGGTTTAACAGAAATTTCAATTTCCAAAATGTTCTGTGTGTAAGGGTCTGTGGTGTCTGTGAATGTGACCCTGTCCACCCTGTCCTTTATATATATGTAATAATAATAATTAAAAAAAATATTATACACTAAAGATTAATAGTGCAATTCCATCACAGTACATCTATTCCAGGCAGGCAGATTGTTTGGTCAGATACAGGGAACCCATATCATTTCACAAGCTCTGATCTCGGATTGAGAAAGTTGCCCCAGTATCAATCAAAAATGGAATTGGGTTTGCAGCATGACGCTGTTGCTCTCACAAAATGCCCAGTCAAGATTCGTCTTTATCAAGGTGAGGTTTTCTCAGGGAGACATTGCATTAGTATTGCATTAAATTGTGTGGATGTTCTTCCATCATTATAAGTTTGATCTCCTGCAAGTAAGCCGTCGTAAACCGCTTCCAGAAGTTTCCTTAGAGAAGGGGGCGACATTCACCCACCTTAGAATATCTATTAGCCTCTTCAAACTGTTGACCAGTCCCTCCAACATGCACTGCATTGTGTCTATTGACTAAAGTTTGAAAATCTTGGACTGGACCTGCTGCTCCTCCCATATCATGCAGCCACTGACATTTTCTTCTGGGTCTACGCTAGCATTGCACCAGGGAGAACAAATCTTGTGGGCATGCCTCACACATAGTCATTGTTGAGCAAAACTAATGGGGTCTCTATTTCTATCTGGAGCATTATGAGCCATCAATAACATCTTTGTGGTTTTCAAAGGGTATAACTTTGCTTCATGTCTCTCTGGTTTTGCTGTCCTGCCCTTGGGTTCAGGATTATTCGGTTTGGGGATTGTCTTTTCCTTGTTTACCCCAGCTATTCCCCTCCATTATCATTCTTCTTCCACCTCTTTTTCCTCATCCTCATCTTCTGAGAGGACAGAGGTGGTCAACTGGGATGGGTTTAGGAGCAGGTCTTTGTACTTGTGGTGGGGGGTGGCACATGGGAGGAGGATGAGCCCAGTGGGAATCTAATGATTCCTCTTCATCTCCTTCAAGTATAAATAGGACTGCTATGCCTGACTAGGGTTCCCCAGGGTTATTTTCCTTGTGTCGTGTTGATTTACCATCATTTGACGTCTTTGGTTCTGTTCATTTTCTTTCTTCTTTCATTGTTTATCATGCCAATCACACTCTGCAATACTTGCCAAGTCTTTTGTTTTCTGTCCTGAGTATATTTCACTATCCCCCTACGACTTGCATTACCCCTCCAACATTTACTCTTTGCTTCTTCCCACTTCTTCTGGGCCTCCCCTTTCCATTCCTTACACCTTTTCTTCCATTTTTGTTGCTGCATCTTTTCCCATAATAATTGTTCCACCTTCTCTATCTCCCTCAAAGACCACCAATCGGCTATTCTTTGTTATATAATCTTTTTTGTTAATGCTCCTGACAATTGTTGGTATTCCTTTTGATGTTCTGGATGCAAATAACACATTTGTTGCACCGGGATTCCCCCAACGCTGTTATCTAACACTTGGCCCATTTTCACT
The DNA here is from genome assembly GCF_036971445.1 of Narcine bancroftii. NCBI lineage: Eukaryota > Metazoa > Chordata > Chondrichthyes > Torpediniformes > Narcinidae > Narcine > Narcine bancroftii. Next base: position 117,128 of record NW_027211967.1, read on the forward strand.
ACACGCCGAATTACAACTTATCTGGGATTTATACTTTATCTCAGGCTTTATTTATTCCAAACAACTTATTATTACATTTCTCGTGTTTATAATAACATACGTGTTAAACTGCCATTCTCCCATCACTATTGTCCATAGCCTGTCCCATTTCCCTTTCTGAATCGAGCACTACAATTAAAATTTACCCAGTCTACAGGCCTATGGGACAAAACTCAAAACTCTACTTTTCACAAATGGGCCATATCGAGTCTGCTCCGCAAATCCACCCTGAGCTAAACTGTTCTCACATCTAGTTCCAATGTCCTGCCTTTTGCCCATATCCTTTGATACCTTTACGAATTCTTTGGCTTGGCTTCGCGGACGAAGATTTATGGAGGGGGTAAAAAAGTCCACGTCAGCTGCAGGCTCGTTTGTGGCTGACCAGTCCGATGCGGGACAGGCAGACACGATTGCAGCGGTTGCAAGGGAAAATTGGTTGGTTGGGGTTGGGTGTTGGGTTTTTCCTCCTTTGCCTTTTGTCAGTGAGGTGGGCTCTGCGGTCTTCTTCAAAGGAGGCTGCTGCCCGCCAAACTGTGAGGCGCCAAGATGCACGGTTTGAGGCGTTATCAGCCCACTGGCGGTGGTCAATGTGGCAGGCACCAAGAGATTTCTTTAGGCAGTCCTTGTACCTTTTCTTTGGTGCACCTCTGTCACGGTGGCCAGTGGAGAGCTCGCCATATAATACGATCTTGGGAAGGCGATGGTCCTCCATTCTGGAGACGTGACCCATCCAGCGCAGCTGGATTAGATACCTGTTAATCTCCCCCTTAAAACCCTCAATGATCCAGCCTCCACAGCTGGACGTGGCAATGAATTCCTCATATCTACGACCCTTTGGCTAAAGAAATTTCTCCTCATCTCAGTTTTAAATGGGTGCCTTCTAATTCTCAGACTGTGCCCCCTTGTCCTGGATTCACCCATCAAGGGAAACATTCTATTCACATTTATAATCAAGGCACTTTTATCCATAGTCTGTACCATTTTTCTAGCCTGTTATCCGAAATGAGTCTTGCACATAAAATTTACCCAGGCTACAGATCTATGTGACAAAATCCAAAACTCTACTTTTCTTACCTTGTTTTTACTCTCAGGTTTTTTATTGGATCTCGGCAGGGAACCAGACCAACCTTGGATGAGGGACCACAGTGTTCCCAAGAGTCGGCTATGAAGTCCAGGCTCAAGGGTCCCAAAGGTGCACTATCAACTCGGTCCAAAGCCCGGTTTCCTTGTGGCTTCTTACTTCATCCATGGCAGTCATCCCAGTGAGATCCTACCGACTACACCAATGTGGAACTCAGCCCGTGCTGTAATAAGACAGAGCAGAACTAATTAAGTGTACAACAGTTTCTTTAGTCAGCCTTGATAATGCTAGTGGGAATGAGGGGTACAATGAATGAGTAAGACAGTGTCACTCGATCCCTGTACTGACCCTCACTCAATTCAAACAGCATTTAGGGACATCTTGTATAGTCATGTAGTTTTACAAGTTATTTGAACATGTTTCTTGCAGCTGATCCTGCTTTTCATTAACATCTGTCCTTGTCATTTCTCAAGACATGCAACTCTAACAACTTTAGAAAATTAATCTTGCTCAGCTTTCGCCATTCTATATTTGTCTAGTTGACCCATTTCTTGTTTTGGTTTTCAGATCTTGTACTTATGAAACTTTTCTCAAGTCTATTGTCTAATTGTCTAATTGCAAGGCTAGCAAATCTTTATAAGTCTACAAATAGAGCAGAGCCCCCTTCCCTTAATGTTGGACCTTCTTGTTTGGCATTCTTTTACATTCCTTTACAGTGGAGGCAGGTACATTGGTGAATTTCAAGAGACTACCAGACAAGTATATGAAGGAGGCAGGATCTAAAGGTCAGCACAACATTGTGGGTTGAAGGGCCTGTACTGTTCTATCCTGGTGAAGGAACCCCTCACATCTAGGGTGTGATGGTGGGGTTGGTGTTACCAAATTGGTAAATGATCCTTCTACCCAGAGTGGGTGAAAGGTTGGAACACCATCTTGGTGAAGAAATCCCTCACATCCAGGGTGGGTTATTGAAGGGATGGGGAACCATCTTGGTAAAGGAAGCCCCCTCTGCCCCATCTAGGGTAGGTCACTAAAGGAACAGGACATTGTCTTGGCAAATGGGCTCTCACTCTGTGTCATCCAGGGTGAGTTACTGAAGGTTTGAGGCACCATCTTGATACAGGATCCTTCTATCCATCCATCTTGATGAAGGAACCTCTCTCCATCCCATTCAGTTAGTGAAGGGCCGGCCCACCATCTTGGTAAAGGAGCACCCCACATCCAGGGTGGAATGTGTTGGGGCATCATCTTGGTAAAGGAATCTCCCTCTTCTCTCCCTACACAAGGTAACCATCTTGGTGAGGGATCCTTCTACTCATCCAGGGTGGGATGGAGATGGGTTGGGATACTATGTTAGTTAAGAAACGTCCCTGCATCCCATCCAGTGGTGGGGGGGCGGGGAGTTGGTGGGGCACCATCTTGGTGAAGGATCTTTCTACTTATCCATAGAACCATAGAATATTACAGCACAGAAACAGACCCCTTTGGCCCTTCTGGTCTATCCCAAATAATTTTTCACCCTAGTCCCACTGACCAGCACCCAGCCCATAGCCCTCCATACCCCTCACATCCATGAACCAGTCCAAATTATTCTTAAATGTTATAATTGAGCCTGCATTTACCACTTCAGCTGGTAGTTCGTTCCACACTCCCACCACTCTCTGTGTGAAGTTCCCCTTAAACCTTACCCCTTTCACCCTTAACCCACGTCCTCGGGTTTGTATCTCACCGACCCTCAGTGGGAAAAAATAATGCTATCTACATTTACTCAGTCAATCCCCATAATTTTAAATACCTCTGTCAAATCTCCCCTCATTCTTCTACACTCCAGGGAATAAAGTCCTAATCTGATTAATCTTTCCCTGTAGCTCAGTTCCTCAAGACTGGGCAACATCCTAGTAAATCTTTTCTGCATTCTTTCTATCTTATTGATCTTTCCTGTAGTTAAGTGACCAAAACTGCACACAATACTCCAAAGAGCACCTTCCAATCATTTAGCCTCTACTGACTACTCACCACCCTACAATTTCCAGGGCTAGTTATGGAGCCTTTTTTAAACAACGGAAGAACGTGGGGTCCCCTCCAATCCTCCGGCACCACACCCGTGGCTAAGGACAATTTAAATATTTCTGCCAGAGTCCCTGCAATTTCTGCACTAACCACCCTCAAGGTCTGAGGGAATGTCTTGTCAGGCCCTGGGGATTTATCACCCTTATTTGCTTTAAAACAACACATCCTCCTCTTTAATCTGTATCGATTCCATGACCTCACTGCTTGTTTTTTTTTTACTTCCCATGACTCTGTGGCAGCATCCTGAGTAAATACTGATGATTTTTAAAAAAGATTTACCTAATCTCTTTTACTTCATACAAAGTTGACCCCTCTGGTCTTCAGGGGGACCAATTTTGTCCCTTACTATCCTTTTGCTCTTAATCTACCTGGATATTTTCCTTCACATTGTCTACCAAAGCCACCTTGTGCCTTCTTTTCACCTCCTGATTTCTTTCTTGAGGATTTTCTGGTACCAGTTCTATCCCTCTCTCTTCTTCCAAACCAGATCCCCAGCATCCTTCAAAAACCAAGGTTCCCTACGCCTGCTAACCTTTAATCTTGACAGGAACATACAAACTCTGTTCTCTCAAAATTTCACTTTTGAAGGTCCCCCATGTACCTCACACATCCTGGCCTGAAAGCAACTTATCCCTTTTTCCAATTTTCGATTCTCAACCCGAGGTCCAGACCCATTCTTCTCCATAAATTAACTTGAAACTCATGGTTTTATGATCACTGGCCCCAAAATGTTCCCCTACACATTCTTGTCATCTGTCCTGTCTTGTTCCCCAATAGGAGATCCAGTATTACACTCTCTCTAGTTGGTACCTCTAAATATTGATTTAGAAAACCTTCTTGAACATTTGACAAACTCCAAGCCATCCAGCCCCTTTACAGTATGGGAGTCCCAGTCAATAGGTGGAAATTAAAATCCCCTACTATCAAACCTTGTGTTTCCTGCAGCTGTCTGCTATCTCTCTACAGATTTTCCCCTCCAATTCTCATTGACCATAGCACGATCTATAATACAACCCCATGAGTGTGGTCATACCTTTCCTGTTCCTCAGCTCCACTCATATAGGCCAGTAGATGAGCCCTCTAGTCTGTCCTGCCTGAGCACAGTTATGATATTTTCCCTGACGAGCAATGCCACTCTTCCCTCTTTCAACCCCTCCCCACCTTATTCTATCACATCTAAAGCAATGGAAGCCTCCCAGAGCATTGAGCTGCTAGTCCTGCCCCTCCTGCAACCATTTCATTAACAGCCACAATGTCATAATTCCATGTGCCAATTCACGCTCTCAGCTCATCTGCCTTTCCTACAATACTCCTTGCATTGGAATAGATGCACCTGAGAATGTTTTCACCACGTTCAACTCATCAACTTCTAACATTATCTGCAATCTTCACATTATTTTTTCTCTCCTCCACTCCTCTGGCACTCTGGTTCCCCTCTTCCTGCCAATTTAAAACCACTAGAGCAGGACAAGCAAACCTTCCTGCAAGGATATTAATTCCCCCTCTAGTTCAGATGCAAACCATCCCAACAGAACAGGTCCCACCTTTCTGGAAGAGAGCCCAATGATCCAGAAACCTGAAGCTCTCCCTCCTGCACCATGTCTTTGGTCACATGTTAAGATGCATTATCCTCCTATCTCTAATCTCACTAACATGTGGCACAGGTAGCAATCCTAAACTCACAACACTGGAGGTTCTGTCCTTCAACCTAGTGCCTAACTCCCTAAACTCTCCTTGCATGACCTTCTCATCTTTCCTACCCATTCTAATGGTCCCCACATGGACCACATTATCTGGCTGCTCATCCTCCCTCCTAAGAATGCCATGAACTCAATCTGAGGTCCTTGGCACCAGGGAGGCAACAGGCCATCCGGGATACTCAATCCCTTCCATAGAACCTCTTATCTGGCCCCCTAACTATGGAAACCCCTGTCAGGACAGCCTGCCTCTTCTCCTTCCTTCCCTTAGCTACAGGACCAGACTTGCACCAGAGACCTGATCGCCATGACTTGTGCCTGGTAGGTCATCCCCACTGCCCCCCACCAGATCCAAAATGGTCTACTTGTTATTGATAGGAAGGGCCACTGGAATGCGCTGCACTACCTGCCTGTTTCCTTTTCCTCTCCTGTCACCCGGCTACCCTCCTCTTGCCTCCTAGGTGTGACAATGTCCCTGTAACTCCTTGCTATAACCCCCTCTACCTCCCAAATGGTCTGGAGTTCATCCAACTCCAGCTCCAATTTCTTAACTCAGCATGTCAGGAGCTGCAGCTGGATGCACTTCTCGCAGATGAAGTCGCCAGGGATACTGCTGGCTTCCCTGATGACCTACATTCTGCAAGAGGAGCTTCGCCTGCCTTGGCTGCCATTCCCACTGTCTATGACTAGAGGAACAAAATAAATAAATAGAGATTTATATATATATATATATATCTCTCTAAAACCTGCCCTTACCTGTGCCTACCTTCTGAATCCTGTTGTTCCTTGAAAAGGGTGGCTCGCTTTCTTCTGCTATCCCTTGCCTCTTATCTTTTCTTGTCAAAGCCTGTTGAGCCAAAGCCTTACCACTCTGATGATGAATGCTCCCTTGATCCAGAGGTGGGATGGGGCACCATCTTGGTAAAGGATCCCCCCTTCTATCCCATCCAGGGTGGGGTGGAGATGTGTTGGGATACCATCTTGGTAAAGGATCCCCCCCTTCTATCTCATCCAGGGTGGGGTGGAGATGGGTTGGGACACCATCTTTGTAAAGATTCCTCTACTCCTTCAGGGTGAAATAGTGAAGGGTTGGGAAATCATCTTGGTAAAGGAGCCTGTCACATCCAAGCTGGGATGATGGAGGTGAGAAACCATCTTGGTAAAGTATTGCCCACACTCAAGGTGGGTTGTTCAAGGGTTGAAGTGCCATCTTGATAAAGGAGCCCCACATGTCCATGGTAGATGATGGGGTTGGGGAACCATCTTGGTAACAGAACAACCCTCTGCCCAATCTTGGGTAAGTGAAAGGTTGAGGCACCATCTTGGTGAAGGAACCCACACCAGGGTGGGATGGAGATGGTTTGGGGCACCATTTTGGTGAAGGAACCCACACATCCAGGGTGGGTTGGGGATGGTTTTGGGCACCATTTTGGAGGAGGAACCCACACATCCAGGGTGGGTTGGAGATGGTTTGGGGCATCATCTTGGTGAAGGAACCCACCATTCCAGGGTGGGTTGGGGATGGTTTGGGACACCATCTTGGTGAAGGAACCCACACATCCAGGGTGGGATGGGGATGGCTTGGGGCACCATCTTGGTGAAGGATCCTCCATCTTTCCTCCTCACCTGAGTAACTCTGGGGTAACCATGTTGGTGAAAGATCCTTCTACCCATCTAGAGTAGGTTGGTGAGGGGTGGGGGCATCATCATGATAAAGGTACCTCCCTCTCCCTCAAAGTTAATTAGTGAGAGATTGGGGCACCATCTTGGTAAAGGAATCTCCCGCTGCCCTGCCCAGGGTGAGTTCATGAAGGGCTGAGGCACCATCTCAGTAAAGGAACCTCCCTCTGCCCCATCAAGTGTGAGTTAATGAAGGGTTGGGACACCATCTTGGTAAAGGATCCTCCCTTTACCCCATCCAGTGTGGGTCAATGAAGGGTTTGAGACACCGTTTTGGTAAAGGAACCGCCCTCTACCCCATCCAGTGTGGGTTAAGGGTTGGAACACCATTTTGGTAAAGGACTGTTTTGGGGGGGTTGGTTGCAGATGAGGAACTGAACTCACCTGTGGATGCATACCATGGGGGGTCGGGTGGTGTTACAATGGGATATAGGCAGGATGGGGAAATCATTGATGTGATGGGGATGTTGGAGGTGCAGTGGACAGGATAGGAGGTACAAATGGGATGTAGAGACACTGATCCTGACACCCAGATACACCGACACCCAAAGACGGACTCCGACGTACGCATTGAGGTACGGATCCCATTGACACTGACACAAACACACTATCCCAGTTCAATATTTAAAAATTTTAATGGATTTTCTTTGTGTCGGGAAAGTCGGACAGATAAATTGGCCACACAAAACAGGTGAGGGGGTGGCACAGGAATGGGGGGGATCTCACTAACTAGCTGAGCTAATCTTTCTCATCAACACATACAGATAGAAATATATATTAAAGATATAAATATCCCGCCTGCCCAGAGGTGAATCCGCTGGGACATGCACCGAGCCCAATCCCTTCTGAATATAGTTTCAGTTTGAGTCAGTCAAGTTGGAACACAGTGCACCATCACAAATACTCCGGGGTGTGAATCTCCCGCTTGCCCATCTTATCACACACACTCCCGGGACTGGGACTGAGTGTCCCGGGACACTCCCAGGGTGGAACACAGAGTGAAGCTCCCTCTCCCTGTCACACACTCCCAGGGTGGGGCACAGAGTGAAACTCTCAGTCCCCCGTCCTGTCACACACTCCTGGGGTGGGACAGAATGATGCTCCCTCTCCCCTGTCTCATCACAAACTCCTGGGGTGGGACATAGAATGATGCTCCCTCTCCCCCCGACCCGTCACACACTCCCGGGGCTGGTGGGCAGGAGGGAGAGGGTTTTCAGAGAGGGGACTTGAGGTGGGAGTGTTGGTGCCGGCGGAGGTTGTCGAGCCGGTTGTATGTCCTGGAGCATACCTCGCAGGCGTAGGGTTTAGTGCCTGTGTGTATGGTCTGGTGAGCACGGAGGGCGGAATGCAGGCCAAAGGCCTTGTGACACACCTGGCACTTGTAGGGCTTGGCCCTGGGCCCGGGGCTGGGCCCAGGCTGAGGTCTGGGCTTCTCCTCGGCCTCGGAGGCATGAGCCTGCCGCACGTGTGCCTGGAGGGCTGAGGGGTCATCAAAAAGCTCACCGCAGCCCTGGCAGCGGCAGGGCCCAGCTCCCCAGGCCGGCAGGCGTCGCAGGACGTGCCCATCCTCCTGTCCCTCCGGCTCCTCTGCAGATGGGCCAGGCCCCTCATTGCCGTGGCCCAACTGGTGCTCAGTGAGGGAGGACGAGTCAGCAAAGGTGCAGTCGCAGGCATCACACTGGAACGGGCGCTCCCAGGCATGGAGAAGGCGGTGGCGGGCAAGCGAGGCCTCATCTGGGAACTCCTCGCTGCAGTCCTGGCACGGCAGACCCTGGGGCTCATCGGGGGAGGAGGGGGGCCAACAGTGGTGCTGAGCCAGGGCGCTGGGTCCTGGAAAGGCCTGGCCACAGCCCTGACAGAGGCAAGGCCCGTGGGTGGCACGGTGGGCGCGCAGGGAGGCAGACGACACAAAGCCCTCACCGCACAGCGTGCAGCGAAAGGGCCGGTCACCAAGGTGCACCCGCTGATGTCTCCGCAGGTTGTCCAGACGGTTGTAGCTGCGCGGGCAGGCCTGGCACTTGAAGCAGCGCTCCCGGGGTCCGCCAGGATTCCGTGGCCTCCGCCCCCCGCCCCCTGGGCACCGATGTTTCCGCAGTGACACAGCCTGGCTGAAGCCCTTGCCACAGGCTGGGCACCGGAAAGGTTTAGCGTCCCCACTGGTGTGTGCCCGCAGGTGGGCTGAGAGTGAGGGCCGGTCTCCGAAGATCTGGCCACAGAGGCCACACTGGCAGGGGGCAGGGAGCCGGGGAGCCCGAGGCAAGGGCCGGCCGGGGAGGTTGGCAGCGGGACCATGGGTGGCGCGGTGGGCGCGCAGGGAGGCAGCTGACACGAAGCCCTCACCACACAGCGTGCAGCGGAAGGGTCGGTCACCAAGGTGCACCCGCTGATGGCGCCGCAAGTTGTCCAGGCGGTTGTAGGTCTTGGGGCAGGCATGGCAGCGGTAGGAACGGCTGCCGGCATGTGCAGCCTGGTGGGACCGCAGTGCCGAGGCCTTGGCAAAGGTGCGCCCGCACAGGGAGCAGGTATGGGGTCTGGATGCTGGTGGGGCCTCACCATGGCCTAGACGGTGTGTCTGGAGGCTGGATGGGTCTGGGAAAGTCTCACCACATGTCCCACACTCGTACGTTACATCTGCATGGGTCAGACGGTGTGTCTGGAGGCGAGACAGGTCTGGGAACATCTCACTGCATATCTCACACTCGTATGTCATGTCTGAGTGGCACAGACGATGCGTCTGGAGGCTAGACAGGTCCTGGAATGTCTCACCACATGTCTCACATTCATAGGTCATGTCTTCATGGGTCAGACGGTGTGTCTGAAGGCTAGACAGGTCTGGGAACGTCTCACTGCATGACTCACACTCATAAGTCATTTCCCCATGGCCCAGACGGTGCGTCTGGAGGCTAGACAGTTCTGGGAATGTCTCACCGCACGTCTCGCATTCAAAGATCATTTCTGAGTGGCCCAGACGGTGTTTCTGTAGGCTAGATGGGTCTGGGAACGTCTCACCACAGGTCTCACATTCATATGTCATGTCTGAGTGGCACAGACGATGCGTCTGGAGCCCAGACAAGTCCGAGAATGTCTCCCCACACATCTCACATTCAAAGATCATGTCTGCATGGACCAGACGGTGTTTCTGTAGGCTAGACAGGTCTGAAAATGTCTCACCACACGTCTCGCACTCATACGTCATAGCTGCATGGGTTAGACGGTGCTTCTGTAGGCTAGACAGGTCTGAGAACGTCTCTCCGCAGGTCTCGCACTCAAAGATCATGTCCGCATGTGTCAGACGGTGTGCTTTGAGGTTAGACAGGTCTGGGAAGGTCTCACCACACGTCTCACATTCATACGTCATGTCCACATGAGTCAGACGATGGGTCTGAAGACAAGACGGGTCCGGGAATGTTTCCCCGCACATCTCACACTCATACGTCATGTCTGCATGGCCCAGACGGTGTTTCTGTACGCTAGTCAGGTCTGGGAACGTCTCATCACATGTCTCACACTCGTACGTCATGTCTGAGTGACCCAAACGGTGCGTCTGAAGTCTCGACAGGTCCGGGAATGTCTCACCGCAGGCCTCACACACAAATGTCATGTCTGAGTGGGCCAGACGGTGTGTCTGAAGGCTAGACCGATCAGAAAATGTCTCACCGCAAGACTCACATTCGTACGTCATGTCAGCGTGCTTTAGACGGTGCGTGTGGAGGCCAGACAGGTCTGAGAATGTCTCACTGCATGTCTCACACTCATAAGTTACGTCAAGGTGGCCCAGACGGTGTGTCTGGAGGCTAGACAGATCCGGGAATGTCTCCCCACACACTTCGCACTCATAGGTCATATCTGAGTGAGCCAAACGGTGTGTCTGAAGGCTAGACAGGTCTGGGAACATCTCACCGCATGCATCACATTCAAACGTCACATCTGAATGGCCCAGACGGTGCTTCTGAAGGCTAGACAGGTCTGGGAAAGTCTCCCCACATGTCTTGCACTCGAAAGTCATGTCTGAGTGGGCTAGACGGTGCGTCTGAAGCCCAGACAAGTCCGGAAAAGTCTCCCCACATGTCTTGCACTTAAAAGTCATGTCTGTGTGGGTCAGATGGTGTGTCTGAAGGCTAGATGGGTCTGGGAACGTCTCCCCGCACATCTCACACTCATAAGTCATGTCTGTATGGGTCAGACGGTGCGTCTGCAGCCCAGACAGATCCAAAAATGTCTCCCCGCATGTCTCACACTCGTAGGTCATGTCTGCATGGGTCAGACGGTGTGTCTGGAGCCCAGACACATTCGAGAACGTCTCACCACACGTCTCACACTCATAGGTCATGTCTGCATGGGTCAGACGGTGGGTCTGGAGCCCAGACAGATCTGAGAACGTCTCGCCACACGTCTCACACTCATAGGTCATGTCTGCATGGGTCAGACAGTGGGTCTGGAGCCCAGATGAGTCCGGGAAAGCCTCTCCACAGGCCTCACACTGGTAGGTCATGGCCGAGTGGTGCGCTGGGAGACCAGATGGCTCCGGGAAGCTCCCCACACCCCCAAAGGCTCCGGCAACCGGCCCTCCCCCCTCCTCGCCTTGCCTCCCCCGCCTCCTCCCAGGACGGACGACCTGAGCCCCTGCCCCCTGGTGTCCCCTTTGGTGCCGCCGCAGGTTGTCGAGCCGATTGTAGGCGCGCGGACAGGCCTGGCACTGGTAGGGCTTGTTGCCGGTGTGGATGGACTGGTGGGCGCGGAGCGAGGCGGGCACGCCAAAACCCTTGGAGCAGACAGGGCAGCGGAAGGGCTTGTCACCAGTGTGGGCGGCCTGGTGTGCCAGGAAGGTGGAGAAGAGGTTGAAGCTCTTGCGGCATAGCAGGCAGCTGAGGGGCCGGCGGGGGCGGCCGTGCGAGCGCTGGTGTCTCCGCAGATTCTCTGCCCGGCTGTAGGCCCGGCCACAGTCGGCGCACCGATGGGCCTTCTCGCCGGCCTTGCCACACCGGTGTTGTGCCAACTTGGCGGGCCGGACGAAGGAGCGGCCGCAGTCTGCACACCGATGGTGGGGGCGCCGGGGAGCGTGCGCCCTGCGGTGGGCCTGCAGGCGCTCGGCCTCGGCGAAGGCCCTGCCACAGTCCGGGCACCGGTGCGGCCGCTCCACCAGGTGGGCGCGCTGGTGTCGCCGCAGGTTGTCCAACCGGTTGTAGGAGCGCCCACATGCCTCGCATGGGAATGGCTTCTGGCCACTGTGGATGGACTGATGGGTCAGCAGCTTTGAGGCCTGTGAGAAACAGCGGCCACATACGTCACACCTGTGGGGAGAGAAAGAGTGAGGGGGAGGGGAGGGAAAGAGTGAGGGGGTGGGGGTAAGGGGAGGGAGAGAGGGTAAAGGGTGAGGGAATGGGTGGGGGAAGAGAAAGACACAATTAATCCACAATGGAACAGTATGCTGTTCAGTCACTCGCTCTCTGCTGGCCCCAGGCAGTCCCTCACCTAATCCAGACTTGATGGGGCGGTTCACCCTCCCTACCTCTTCCCTCACCACCGCCTCCACTCCCCCACTTCCTGCTGAGGGTATTTTCTCCACATGGAGCCCTCTGGCATAGTCGGAGCTGACTGGCCTGGGAAAAGGTCCCTTCCCCAGGATTCCTCCCCTTGCCCTCTCCCCACTCCCCCTCCCTCCTCACACCCTCTCTCCACTCCCCGCCCCAGCTCATCATTTCCCCATTCCCTCCTCCTCTCCGCACCCCCCCCACCAAGGAATCTTTCCCAATGCCCCCTCTCCTTCCCCCTCCCCTTCTTCCTCACCTTTTGCCCGTCCCTCATCACCCTTTCCCCTCCACCCGGTTCCCCAGGAACTTTCCACGCCCCTCTTCCTCACCACCCTCCCCACCTCCTCACCGGAAGGGCTTCTCGCCACACTGGGCCCTCTGGTGGTGCTGCAGCTGGCTGGCCTGTGCGAAGGCCTTTCCACATGCTGTGCAGGGGTAGGTCCCATGTGGGGCCCGGGGGCAGGAGTGGGCCAGGAGGCCGGCGAGCTGGGCAAAGGAGCGGTGGCAGAGCGGGCATCGGCGGGCAGCCTCGGGCCGCCCCGGAAGCCCGCAGCCATGACCCAGCAAGGCCTCGGGGCCGGCGAACACCTCACGGCAGGCAGCGCACTGGAACAGGAGGGGCTGGGCCGGTGCCCCGGGGCCGTGGGAGCGGCGTGTGTGCGATTCCAGCTCCCGGCGGCTCCCAAACGCGCCACCACACTCGCCGCACACTGCTGCCTTCTCCTCGTCAACTTCCGCCTCTCCCGGCTCCTGCAACGGGTAGACCGCCCCCTCCGGGGGATCTGGCGGGTCCTGGGGTGCCTGCTCCTGCTTCCTGTGGGGGAGAGAGTGGGCAGAGAGGGGGTGGGGAGAGAGGGAGAGGCGGGGGCAGAGGGGGGTGGCGGGGAAAGGGAAAGGAGAGGCGGATTAGAGAGTGGGGAAGAGGTTGGGGGTGAGTGGGGGAGGGAGGAAAAGGAGAGTGGAGAGGGAAAAAAGGAGGATGGTGTAAAGGGAGAGGGGAATGGTGGATAGAGTGAGAGAGAGAGAAGGAGCAATGTTACTGCAGGTGGGAGGCTATTTATGCTCTCCATCCTATTAAATGTGGACAGGAGAGCATTCACCTCTCTCTCTCTCTGCCCTGTTACACATGATCTTGTCCACCTACCCACTCTCAAATCTCCAGAACAACACAACCTCAGAGGTGTGGGGGATGCTGATGAAGGTTATCTGAGATTTCAGGAAGATCAGTATGGGGACCAACAAGGTAAATGGTGGGAAGTATTGTAAAACAGAGAGACCTTGGGGTACGGGGACCGACACGGTGAACGGTGGAGTGTGTTATAGAACGGAGAGATTTCGGGGTACGGGGACCGACGCGGTAAACGGTGGGGAGTGTTGCAGAATAGGGAGACCTCGGGATACGGGGACCGACAAGGTGAATGGTGGAGAGTGTTGTAGAACAGAGAGACTTCGGGGTACGGGGACTGATACGGTGAACGGTGGGGAGTGTTGTAGAAGAGATTTCAAGGTACGGGGATTGAATGGTGGGGAGTGTTGTTGTGCAGAGAACCACAGAACATCAAAGCACATAAACAGGCCCTTCTAGTCTGTGCCTAGTCCCATTAACCTGCACCCAGTCCATAGCCCTCCAGACCTCTCCCATTCATGTACCTGTCCAAATTTTTCTCAAATGAACAAATTGATCCCACATTCACCACTTTAGCTGGCAGCTCGTTCCACACTCCCACCAGTCCTTGAGAGAAAAAATTCATGTTCCCCCAAAACTTTTCTCCTTTCACCCTAACCCATGTTCTCTGATTTGATTCTCAGTGAACCTCAGTGGAAAAAGCCAACTTGCATTTACTCTATCTATCCTCCTCATAATTTTGTACACCTCCATCAAATCTCCCCTCATTCTTCTACACTTAGGGAATAAAGTCCTAACCTGTTTAACCTTTCCCTATAACTCTCAAGTACGGGCAATATCACAGTAAATCTTCTGTGCACTCTTTCCATCTTATTGATATCTTTCCAGAAGTTTTTTGGCCAAAACTGCAGGTAATATTTCAAATTTGGCCTCAAAAATATCTTTTTCTATAACTTTAACAAAACATCCCAGCTCCTACATTTTGCTTTATAAAGACAATGTGCCTCTTTACAATCCTGTCCACCTGTGACACCATTTTCAGGGAATTATGTATTTGTATTCCCAGATCCCTCTGTTCTACTGCACTCCTCAGTGCTCAGCCATTTACCATGTATGTCTTTTCTTGATGTGTCCTTCCAAAATGCAACACTTCACACTTGTCTGCATTAAATTCCATCAGCCATTTTTCCGCCCATTTTTCCAGCTGGTCCAAATCCCTCTGCAAGCTTTGAAAAACTTCCCTGTTGTCCACAAAGCCTCCAATCTTAGTGTCATCTGCAAGTTTCCTGATCCAATTTACCATCATGTCATCCAGATCATTGATATAGATGACAAACAACAATGTTCCCAGCACTGATCCCTGAGGCACATCACTCGTCACAGGCCTCCAATCATCCACCACCACTTTCTGAGAGATTGTGAAGTGGTGGGGAGAGAGAAGACTTCTCCTGTATAGCCAAAGTCAAATTCAGATCACTACCTCAACTTGAATATCAAGTCTCTGAAACTTCCTGAATCATCTTCCACAAGGGACCTTGTCAAAGGGCTTACCAAAGTCCATGTAGACAACAACATTCACAGCCTTTCCTTCATTAACTTTCCTAGTAACCGCTTCGAAAAAAACTCTCTAAGATTGGTTAAACACGACCTACCACGCACAAAGCCACGTTGACTATCCCTAATCTGCACCTGGCTGTCCAAATACCTATATATCCCATCTCTTAGAACATGTTCCCCTCACTTCCCTGGTACTGAGGTCAGGCTCACTGGCCTAAATTACCCAGATTATTGTTGGAGCCTTTTTAAAACTACAGAACAACATGAGCTACCCTCCAACCCTCCTGCACCAACACCCCGTGGCTATGCCATGTTAAATATATCTGCCAGGCCCCTAGCAATTTTGACAATAGGTTCCTTCAAGGACGAAGGGAATACCTTTCAAGCCCTGGGGAATTATCCACCTTTATTTGTCTTTACACAGCAAGCCCTTCCTCCTCCTCTTTAATCTGTGTAGGTTCCATTACCTCACTGCTGGTTTTCCTTACTTCCCACAACTCTGTGCCAGTTTCCTGAGTGAATATAGAATCAAAAATCTCACTTAAGATCTTCCCCATCTCTTCTGGCTCCATACAAAGATGGCCACTCTGATCTTCAAGGAGACCAATTTTGTCCCTTAGTATCCTTTTGCTCTTTATATACCTATCGAAGCCCTCAGCTAGTTGTTATGTCAAAACAACAACCTTGTACTCATCATGAGCAAAACTTAGGAACTGATTGTGGACTGCAGGAGGGGGAAATCAGAACATGAACCCATCCTCATTGAGGGGTCAGCAGTGGAAAGGGCAAAGAACTTCAAATTCCTGGGTGTCAACATCTCCGAGGATCTGTCCTGGGGTCTCCACGTTGATGCCATCATGAAGCAAACTCTCCAGCGGCTAGACTTTGTGAGGAGATTCGGTGTGTCACCGAAGACTCTCGTAAATCTCTACAGGTGGACCGTGGAGAACATTCTGGCTGGTTGCATCACTGCCTGGTACGGAGGCGCCAACTCTCAGGACAAGAATAAACTCCAGAGGGTTGTTAAATTAGCCTGCAACATCATGGGCATCAGACTCCACTCCATCGAGGACATCGACATGAAGCGGGGTCTTCAAAAAGTGGCCTCTATCCTCATTGACCCCCCACCACCCAGGCCAGGCCCTCTTCACTCTGCTACCATCGGGGAAAAGGTCCAGGAGCCTAAAAACGAGCATCAGTGGCACAAGGACAGCTTCTTCCCCATTGCCATCAGATTCCTGAACGGGCAATGAACCACAGGCACTACCTGACTTTCTCTTCTTTCTGCACTAATTTATTTATTTCTGCATATCATTGAGCAAAACAACAAATTTCACGACATTTGCAACAATAAATTCTTTCTTCCGACTCTGCATTCCACAGAGCCACCCTGTCCCTTGATCTATTCTCACCTGCCCACCAATCCATTTCCAGTTACCACCATTTGTCCGTTGTCCTGCCCTCCTCCCTGGCCATTTCTTCCCTTTTCCCTGCCTTTTAATTCAAGTGTCTGCCTGATTTTTATTAACACCTTCAAGAAGAGCTCGGGTCCAAATTGTCAGTGATATATCATTACCTCCTATGGACACTGTGGGACCTCCTGAGTTTCTCCAGCATTTCCGTGTATTAACTCTAACGATATCACCTTTGAAAGCCTTTCACATAGCAAGCACATCATTGCCAGACAATACCCAGGCCCAGATCCCTCCAAATTGGACTTTCTCCAATTTACAATCAAACCTCAAGCACCAGATATATCCTTGCCCACAATTATATTGAAATGAAAGACATTGTTGGATACAGGGACCGACATGGTGAGCGGTGGGGAGTGTTGCAGAACAGAGAGACCTTGGGGTACGGGGACCGACACGGTGAACGGTGGGATGTGTTGCAGAACAGAGAGACCTCGGGGTACGGGGACCGACACGGTGAACAGTGGGGAGTGTTGTAGAACAGTGACCTCGGGGTACGGGGACCAACATGGTGAACGGTGGGGAGTGTTGCAGAACAGAGAGACCTCGGGGTACGGGGACCGACACTGTGAACGGTGGGATGTGTTGCAGAACAGAGAGACCTCGGGGTACGGGGACCGACACGGTGAACGGTGGGATGTGTTGCAGAACAGAGAGACCTCGGGGTACGGGGACCGACACGGTGAACAGTGGGGAGTGTTGTAGAACAGTGACCTCGGGGTACGGGGACCGACATGGTGAACGGTGGGGAGTGTTGCAGAACAGAGAGACCTCGGGGTACGGGGACCGACATGGTGAACAGTGGGGAGTGTTGTAGAACAGTGACCTCGGGGTACGGAGACCGACATGGTGAACGGTGGGGAGTGTTGCAGAACAGAGAGACCTCGGGGTACGGGGACCGACACTGTGAACGGTGGGATGTGTTGCAGAACAGAGAGACCTCGGGGTACGGGGACCGACATGGTGAACGGTGGGGAGTGTTGTAGAACAGTGACCTCGGGGTATGGGGATCGACAAGGTGAATGGTTCGCTCCAGGGAATAAAGTCCCAACTTGTTTAATCTTGCCCTATAACAGTTCCTGAAGTCCAGGCAACGTCCTCATAATTCTTCTCTGCACTCTTTCCATCTCATTGATATCCTTCCTGTAGTTTGGTGACCAGATCTGCACACAATATTCCAAATATGGCCTAACAATGACTTATACAACTTCATGATAATATTCCAACTCCTGTACCCAATACTTTGATTTATGAAGGTCAATGTGCCAAACACTCTCTTTACAACCCTGTCTACCTGTGATGCCACTTTCAGGGAATTGTGTATCTGTATTCCCAGATCCCTCTATTCTAGTGCACTCCTCAGTGCTCAGACTGTCTATGTCCTTTCTTGGATTGTCCTTCCAAAATGCATCACTTCACACTTGTCTGCATTAAACCCCATCGGCCATTTTTCAGCCCATTTTTCCAGCTGGTCCAGATCCCTCTGCAAGCTTTGAAAGCCTTCTCATTATCCACAACACCTCCAATCTTTGTGTTATCTGCCAACTCTTTGACCCAATTTACCATGTTATTGCCTGTATATCTCCCAAAGTGCAACACCTCACCCTTGCCCAGATATTTAAAAAGTCCTTTGCCACAAATGAGGTGCCAGATGATTGGAGGGTAGCTCACGTTGTTCCGTGGTATAAAAAAGGCTCCAATAGTAACTCTGGAAATTATGGGCCAGTGAGCCCAATGTCAGTCGTAGGTAAATTATTGGAAGGTGTCCTAAGAGATCAGATGTACAAGTGTTTGGATAGCCAGGGACTGACTAGGGATAGTCAACATGCCTTTGTGTGTGGTAGGTCGTTTTTAAACAATCTTATGAAGTTAAATTTTAAATTTAGACATACAGCATGGCAATAGGCCCTTTTGGTCCATGAGCCTGTGATGCCAAATTACATCCAATTGACCTGCAACCCCCAGTATGTTTTGGAGGGTGGGAGGAAACCAGAGCTCCCAGGGAAAACTCATGCAGACACAGGGAGAACGTACAAACTCCTTACACCCAGCGTGGGATTCGAACTCCTGTCCCAATCGCAGACACTGTAACAGCGTGGCTAATGACGCCGCCCAAGGAGGTTACCAGGAAATGTGATGAAGGAAAGGCTGTGGATATTGTCTACATTGTTTTTAGTAAGGCCTTTGACAAGGTCCCGCATGGGCAGCTCATCAGGAAGGTTCAGACGCTTGGTATTCATGGTGAACTAGTGAACTGGATTCGACAATGGCTGGATTCGACAATGGCTGAACGGGAGAAGCCAGAGAGTAGTGGTGGACGATTCCTTCTCAGACTGGAGGCCTATGACCAATGATGTGCCTCAGGAATCGGTGCTGAGACCATTGTTGTTTGTTGTCTATATCGATGATCTGGATGACATGATGGTAAATTGGATCAGGAAACTTGCAGATGACACTAAGATTGGAGGCTTTGTGAACAACAAGGAAGGTTTTCAAAGCTTGCAGAGGGATTTGGACCAGCTGGAATAATGACAGATGGAATTTAATGCAGACAAGTGTGAGGTGTTGCATTTTGGAAGGACAAATCAAGAAAGGACATACACTGTAAATGGTTGGGCACTGAGGTGTGCGATAGATCAGAGGGATTGGGAGTACAGATACATAATTCCCTGAAAGTGGCGTCACAGGTGGACAGGGTTGTAAAGAGAGATTTTGGCACATTGGTCTTCATCGATCAAAGTATTCAGTACAGGAGTTGGGATATTATGGTGAAGTTGTACAAGACATTGGTGAGGCCACATATGGAGTATTGTGTGCAGTTCTAACTATAGGAAAGATATCAATGAAATAGAAAGAGTGCAGAGGACACTTACTAAATGTTGCCTGGACTTCAGGAACTGAGATACAGGGAAAGGTTAATTGCAGTGGGATATACTGAACTTTTAATTGCCATCCCACTCCCCAATCAGCTCCTTTAATTGCTGCATTACCTAAGAGGTAAATGGAGGCTCTTCCAAACAGAGAGCCCTCTTAAACACTGAAGCCACGACTCTTTTAATTTGCAGGAATAAAAGGCATCAGTGATCCCTTTAATCCAGCTGTCTGTGGTGGATCGCAATGGGATTGTAATGTCTGAGGTTTACAGTGGGATTGTTAATATCGGAGGTTTGCAGTGGGATTGTTATTATCTGAGGTTTGCAGTGGGATTGTAATGTCTGAGGTTTGCAGTGGGATTGGTAAAGTCTGAGGTTTGCAGTGGGATTGGTAATGACAGGTTTGCACTGGGATTGGTAATGACTGAGGTTTGCAGTGGGATTGGTAATGACTGAGGTTTGCAGTGGGATTGGTAATGTCTGAGGTTTGCAGTGGGATTGGTAATGTCTGAGGTTTGCAGTGGGATTGGTAATGTCTGAGGTTTGCAGTGGGATTGGTAATGTCTGAGGTTTGCAGTGGGATTGGTAATGTCTGAGGTTTGCAGTGGGATTGGTAATGACTGAGGTTTGCAGTGGGATTGGTAATGACTGAGGTTTGCAATGGGATTGGTAATGTCTGAGGTTTGCAGTGGGATTGGTAATGTCTGAGGTTTGAAGTGGGATTGGTAATGTCTGAGGTTTGCAGTGGGATTGGTAATGACAGGTTTGCACTGGGATTGGTAATGACTGAGGTTTGCAATGGGATTGGTAATGACTGAGGTTTGCAATGGGATTGGTAATGTCTGAGGTTTGCAGTGGGATTGGTAATGTCTGAGGTTTGCAGTGGGATTGGTAATGTCTGAGGTTTGCAGTGGGATTGGTAATGTCTGAGGTTTGCAGTGGGATTGGTAATGTCTGAGGTTTGCAGTGGGATTGGTAATGACAGGTTGCAATGGGATTGGTAATGACAGGTTTGCAATGGGATTGGTAATGACAGGTTTGCAATGGGATTGGTAATGACTGAGGTTTGCAATGGGATTGGTAATGACTGAGGTTTGCATTGGGATTGGTAATGTCTGAGGTTTGCAGTGGGATTGGTAATGTCTGAGGTTTGCAGTGGGATTGGTAATGTCTGAGGTTTGCAGTGGGATTGGTAATGTCTGAGGTTTGCAGTGGGATTGGTAATGACAGGTTTGCAATGGGATTGGTAATGACAGGTTTGCAATGGGATTGGTAATGACAGGTTTGCAATGGGATTGGTAATGACAGGTTTGCAATGGGATTGGTAATGACAGGTTTGCAATGGGATTGGTAATGACTGAGGTTTGCAATGGGATTGGTAATGACTGAGGTTTGCATTGGGGTTATAATGGCTGGGGGGGAGTGGGGTTGCAATGAATGGGGGGAAGTGGGGTTTCAATGACTGGGGGCTTGTCATGGGATTGCAATGGGGAAGGTTTGCGGAGCTGGGACAAAGACCCACCACCCCTCTCACCCCCACGCCCCCCGCCCACCCCCGGGGGCCCGCTGGCGGCGGCCGGCTGCACTCACACCCGCGGGGGCCGCTCGCCGCTCCCCGTCTCCATTTCCAGCTGATGCATCCGTGGCCTCTCCCTGCAACGCGCCCTGTGCACGGTCCTGTTCCCCGGCAGCAGACGGACGCTCTGCAAGCCCCGACCGGGGACGAGGCGTCGGGCCGCGGCCCGCAGCCCCTGGAATTCCTGGCAGGTTCCGCCGGCGCCGCGCACGTCCGTCTCTTCCCAGGGTGCTCGCTGGCAGCGCCGCGCAGGCGCCCTACCGCATACCTCGGCCGGTCTGGGGACCTTCTCGCGCCCGGGGCATGCCGGGACGGACCACCCGCCATTCACTCCCTGCTTTCCCTGCATCTCAGTCTCTTCCTCTCTATCCCTGTCTCTCCCGCTCCCTCTCGCTGTCTCTCTCCCTGTTGCTCTGTCTCCCCTTGTGTCTCTGTATCAGTTTCTCTGACTCTGTCTGTCTCTCACTTTTCTCACATTCTCTCTGTCTTTTCCCCCTCTGTATTTATCTCTCTCCCTCTGACTCTGTCTGTCTGGCGCACACACTCTCTATCTGTCTCTCCCTCTCCCTGTCTCTTTCCCGGTCTGTGTGTGCCTCTCCCTCTCTCCTTATTAATCAAAATATTCCCTTTACTCTGCATAATGCTATTTCAGACACTAATGGTCGTTTCAATTTGGAGAAATTACGTGTCAAAATAGTGCTTTTTGCTAGCGTTTATGCTCCCAATGTAGATGATGTGGGGTCTTTTGAACATCTTTGCTAGATTTAAGTTTATATTTGCTTGTTTTAGGCGGGGATTGTAACTGCTGGTTATTTTAGATCGGTTATCCACAAACCCTAATCGGCCTCATTAATTGATATCAGATTATAGCATTTTGGATGGCCAGCTTTCTTTCACCCCCACTAAGGGAGAGTGTTCTTTTTTCTCACATGTTCATCATACTTTTTCACATTGATAATCAATTAATCCCACTAGCGCATCCTTGTATTGTGATTTCTGAACATGCCCCTGTTACATTATCAATGACTCGTCCTGATCTTCCCCGAGTAAAAAGACATTGGGGTTTCAATTCAGACAATGATGTTGTTAGATGTATGGAAGAACAGATAACTTCTTTTGATACTAATGTTTCACCAGGGGTTTCCTGTTTAGTTGCATGGGATTCCTTGAAAGATTTTAATCAGGGGACAAATTATTTATTTTACTGTTAATTAAAAAAAGGAAGAGCAATAATTAACTCAATCAAATAAATAAGATCAACAGCTCAAACTAAAAATACGGAATTATATATAACAAAAATATTGAACTTAAAACTAAATTTGATCTTCTCTCAGCATGTCCAGTTGGATGTCAACTTTTGAAGGTTAAGAGTCAGTTTTACATTCATGGTGATAAATCTAGTAAGTTCTTAGCTAACCAATTGCGAGGATTTACAGCTAAATTACATATTACAAAGATTTGTAAATATAATGGCAACATAACATCTTATCATTCTCAGATAAATGATACAGTTAGAAAAGTTTACTCTCAACTTTATTCTTCTGAGTGTATAAATGACAATAGTTTGATGGAGTTTTTTTAGAATGGTTAAATATTCCTGTGATCCCTTCGGATAGTCTACCTAGATGAGCTGATCTTGCAGAAGGAAATAATGGCTGATCATTTCTTTATTACAGCCTGCGAAGCCCCCGAGACCCGACCAGTGTCCAGTGGAATTTTAAAAATCATTCTCAGTTGCTTTCATCTAACTTAGGTTTGGTGTTAGCAGATTTGTTTAAACAGGGTAGACTTCCAAAATCATTCATGGGCGTCTCTATTACATCTAGTCCAAAATCACAGCGGAGGGTGGAGACCTTGTGGAGATTATAGATGGTTTAATGACACCACTATACCAGATCGCTACCCTGTTCCCCATATTCAAGATTTTTCTGTGAATCTGCATGGGGCGAAAATCTTTTCAAAAGTGGACTTGGTGCATGGACATCACCAGGTGCCGGTGAAACTAGACGATGACTCAAAATTGGCAATAATTACCCCTTTTGGATTGTTTGAATTTTTACATATGCCTTTTGGGTTGAAAAACGCAACTCAGACCTTTCAGCGAGTTATGGATGCAGTAGGATGTGGCATGGCCAATGGCTTCATTTATCTAGACAACATGTTAGTCACCAGCAAAACTAAAGAAGAATATGTGGAACATCTGTGTACACACTTTAGATGTCTGCAAGAATTTGGACTGACTATCAATCCAGATATATGTGTTTTCACACAACAGTCCATGGAATTCCTGGGGCCTACAATCACCAACAAGAGGGTGGTTCTGCTGCCTTCAATCACTGACAAGAGGGTGGTTCTGCTGCCTTCCAAGATTGGCGCCATTACTGAATATTCCAGACCAACCACTGTCAAAGGTCTGGAAGAGTTCTTGGCCATGGTTAATTTTTATCGCAGATTCCTTCCACCAGCAGCTCACATTAAGAAACCTCTGTTCAATCTGCGGTCTGGAAATGCCAAATCTATTCAGAGAACAGATGAAAGTTGAAATGCTTTCACAAAGACAAAGGAACTATTAACTCCAGCAACCATACTCAGTTATCCAGTCCTAACGCAGTCACTGCCCTTTCAACAGATGTGCCTAATGTGGCCATAGGGGGCACTCTGGAACAGTATGTCGATGGACAATGGAAGCCATTGGCCTTCTTCAGCCACCACCGCCGTGAGGCCAAGAAAATATACAGCACCTTTGATAAAGGGCTTCTAGCCATATATTTGTCTATCTGTCACTCATGTTACTTTTTGGAAGGCAGACACTTCACCATGTTCACAGACCATAAACCCTTGATCTTCGCGTTTTGGAAGGTGTCAGAGCCCTGGTCAGCTCGACAACAGCACAGTTCGTTTATTTTTGGAATGCTCTTGCAGAATAATGCACATTTCTGGAAAAGACAATGTAGTAGTTGATACACTTTCCCGCTCAGTTATGCTCGAGGTATCAGTTATGGACCACGGTATTGACTTTGCAGCTCTTGCTGCAGCCCAAGCACGAGACGGTGAGATGGAGTAGTATTGCACCTTGATAACCAACCTTCAAAGGAAGGATGTGCGAATCGATGGCGAAGGCAGGTTGGTCTTTTGCAACATGTCATAGAACATCCACAGCCAGTGGTTCCAGCCTCGTGGAGACATTGCACTTTTGAATCTGAACATGGTCTTTCTCGTCCATCTATCAGATTGGCCGTTCTTCTGATTTCAGATAGATTTGTTTGGCATGGTCTGAAGATAGACATCACACAAATGGCCAGATCTTGTGTAGCTTGTAAAAAATGCATTGGCATACGAAAGCAACAACCCTTCCCACTGGTAACTCGCCGTTTTGACCATCTCCACATGGACATTGTGGTACCAATTCCAGTTTCACGAGGCTGCTGCTATCTCTACACAGTAATCGATGGGTTCACGAGATGGCCTGAGGCAGTCCCCATACCAGATGCTTCCACAGATTCTTGTGCACGAGCATTCCTCAATTCCTGGGTGGCTCACATCAGCCTACCGGCGCACACCACTTCTGCCAGAGGACCTCATTATACATCTTCGTTATGAATGGCCTTAGCTGGGCTGCTCGGCTCCAGGCTTCATCATACAAGTGCCTATCACCTGCAGTCCAACGGAATGGATGAACAATTCCATCGTCACCTTAAATCAGTCTTAATGGCCCGTTTGGACGGTCCCAACTGGGCAGACGAATGACCGTGCATGTGGCTCAGCATTAGAACAACTCCAAAAGAGGATTTTGTTGGTGGTGCTTGTGTGCGGCCTTTGGTGGTGTCAAGGGAATTTGTTCCACATGCTGAGCAGACTAAGGGATACCGTAGGCAAATTATCCCCTGTACCACCATTACCACATAGCAGACATGTTTCTTTTGTACCACACGAACTAAAGGACTGTGAATACATGTTCTTGCATGGAGGAATACGTGGACAGCCCTTGCAGGTGCCATATGAGGCAGATCACCCAGCTTCTTGGACTTTGCTGGGGAGCCTGTGCCATTTAAAATCGACAGGCTCAAATCAGCTCCGTTGACAAAACTGCCTCTGTTCAACAGCCTGATCTCCCAAAAACTACCAAGTAGCAGTGCCGGTTCTGGAACAGGGGCTGTGGAGCTGGGCTACAGGGAGACAAAAACTCCCAGAAGTCTAGCAAACCAGCACAGGACGTCATGACGTGACACGCGTGGTTCGGTGTTTTAAAAGAATATGTGCGTGACTCGAGTAAACGAGTGGTTAGTTACCAGGAACAGTGTGGGTCGTAATTTCAGGTTCGTCAGCCACCAACGGAGACACCCTAACCCTAAACCCGATACCTGTACCCTGACCATGATAACCCCTGATCACGATACCACCCTCCTTAACCCCGATACCAGTCCCCTAACCCTTATAACCCCGATTCACAATACCACCCCCCTTTATCCCAATAACAGTCCACTAACACAGATAACCCCTAAGCACGATACCACCCCCTGAACCCTATTACCAGACCCCTAACTCTGGTAATTCCTAATCACGGTACCATCCCCCTTAACCACAATAACATTCTCCATAACCCTGACAGCCCCAAACCCTGTTACCCTCTTAACCCCAACACCGCCCCCTGACCCTGACCTCACCCTCCTGACCCCACACCACACCACCCCTCTAACTTTGAAACCACCCTCTGATCCCGACACCACCCCCCTAATCTTAACACCATCCCCCTGACCCTGACCCCGGCCCTGACCCTGACTCCACCCCTGACCCCGACACCACCCCAGAACCCGCTCCCGGACCTCGCCGCCTGACCCTGACACCACCCCCCTGACGCCGACACTGATCCCGACACCATCCCCCTGATCCTCACACCACCCCCCTGACCCTGACACCACCCCCTGACCCCATCACCATTCCCCTAATCTTAACACCGTCCCCCTGACCCCGACACCACCCCCTGACCCCGACACCATCCCCTGACCCTGACACCACCCCATGACCCCGACACCATTCTTCTCATTTAATTTTATTTAGACACATAGGGTGTGCAGTGAGCCCATACCTGTGTCCTGCCCCTCCTGTGCTCTGAGGAAGCTTGGGGAAACTGTCAGTGTCCCTGGTGACTACGTATTCAGGATGTGAGTCCAGCTGCAGCTCCAGATCTGGGATGTGGAGAATGTGGTCGACAGCACCTTTCATGAGTTGGACCCACTGCTGTTTCAGAGGGTGGTGAGCAACAGGAACAGGAAGGTAGAGTAGGAATCTCCTGCAGTCGTCACCGTCCCAATCAGAGATACCACTATGGATATTGTTGGGGGAAATGGCCCACCAGGAGAAGGCAGCAGTAGCCGGGACCTTTGTACCATGAGTGGCTCTGCTGTGTGAGAGGGAGGGTAAAGAGCAGTAGGGCAATAGTCACAGGGGAATAGACAGGTGCTTCTGTGGCCACCAATGGTGCTCCCGGATGGTGTGTTGCCTCATGGGTGCAAGGGTTAAGAATGTCTCGGAGCGGCTGCAGGAACATTTTGCAAGGGGAGGATGAGCAGCTGTCGTGGTCCATATTGGTACCATCGATATAGGAAAAAAACAGGATGAGGTCCTACAAGATGAATTTAGGGAGCTTGGAAATAAATTAAGGAGTAGGACCTCAAAGGTAATAGAGACATAGCTTCAGGGGGACCATGACTGGGAGCTCAACATTCAGGGTTTATTCGACATTCAGGAGGGATAGACAGAATGGAAAAGGAGGTGGAGAAGCGCTGTTGGTGAGGGAAGAGGTAAATGTGATAGAAAGGAAGGACTTTAGCTTGGAGGATGTAGAATTGATGTGGGTAGAGCTGTGAAACACTAAGGGGCAGAATACGCTAGTGGGAGTTGTGTACAGGCAACCTAACAATAGCAGTGAGGTTAGGGATGGCATTAAACAGGAAACTGGAAATGTGTGGACAAAGGGACAGCAGTTAGAATGGGAGACTTTAATCTACATGTGGATTGGGTGAACCAAATTGAGGAAGAGGATTACTTTAAATGCATGTAGGGTTGTTTTCTAAACCAGCATGTCGAGGAACCAACTGGGTACTGAGTAATGGAAGTGAGGAACCCCTTGGGCAAGAGTGTGCCATAATATGGTGGAATTCTTCATTAGAATTGAATGTGACAGAGTTGATTCAGATATAAAGGACCTGAACTTGAAGAGGGGTAACTTTGATGGTATGAGACGTGAATTGGCAAAAATAGATCGGCCAATGGTACATAAAGGACTAATGGTAGAAATACAATGGCAATTGTTTAAGGATAAATTGGAGCAAATACAACAAATGTACATCCCAGTTTGGAATAAGGATAAATCAAGGAGGATAGCATGTCCATGGCTAACAAGGGAAATCAGAGAGAGTATCAAATCCAAAGAAGCAGCATATAAATTAGCCAAAAAAATATTCCTGATAATTGGGAGAAATTCAGAGTTCTGCAGAAGAGGACAAAAGGATTAATTAGGAAAGGTATAAGGGATTATGAGAAGAAGCTGGCAGGGAACATAAAAATATGACTGTAAAAGGTTTTATAGAAAGAGAAAGATTAGTTAAGACAAATGTGGGTCCATTAGGGTCAGAAACAGATGAATTAATCATGGGGAAAAGGACATGGCAAACCAACTGAATAACTACTTTAGTTCTGTCTTCACTAAGGAAGACATAACTAATCTTCAGGAAATAGTAGGGGACTGAGGATCTAATGTGAGGGAGGGTATAAAGGAAATAATTGTGAGTCCAGAGGTTGTATTAGTTAAATTGCAGGGATTAAAGGCGGATAAATCCCCAGGGCTGGATGGTCTACAATGAGGAGTGCTGAAGGAAGTAGCCCAGGAACTAGTGGATGCATTAGTGATAATTTTTCAAACCTCCTTAGATAGTGGGTTAGTTCCTGAGGATTGGAGGGTGGCCAAGGTAACCCCACTCTTTAAGAAGGGGGGGAGAGAGAAAATGGGAAACAATAGACCAGTTAGCCTGACATCGATAGTGGGGAAATGCTAGAGTCAGTTATTAAAGATGCGATTGCAGCATGTTTGGAAAGTGTAGATATCATCGGACAGAGTCAGTGTGGCTTTATGAAGGGAAAATCATGTCTGACGAATTGTGTAGAATTTTTTGAGGATGTAACTAGTAGAGTGGATAAGGGAGAGCCAGAGGTTGTGGGATATCTGGACTTTCAGAAGGCTTTTGATAAGGTCCTGCACAGGAGATGAGTGTTCAAACTTAAAGCACATGGTACAGGAGGTATGGGATTGAGGTGGATAGACAATTGGTTGACAGACAGGAAGCAAAGAGTAGGAATAAACGGGTTCTTTTTGGAATGACAGGCAGTGACTAGTGGGGACCGCAGAGCTCTGTGCTGGGACCACAGTTATTTACAATCTATCTCAACGAGGAAATAGAAAGCAACTTTTCCAAGTTTGCAGATGACACCAAGTTGGGTGGTAGGCTTAGCTGTGTAGAAGATTTCAAGGAGGGTGCAGGGTGACTTGGACATGTTAAGTGAGTGGGCCAAGATTGTGTCAGATGTAATATAATGTGGATAAATGTGAGGTTACCCACTTAGGAGGCAAGAACAGGAGAGATTATTACCTAAATGGTGTTCGACTAGGAAAAGGGGAGTGCAGCGAGACCTAGGTGTCACTGTACACCAGTCATTGAAAGTGGGCAGGAGGTGGACAAGTGATGGAGTAGTGGCTGGTTAGAGGAAACCAGCCCTCCACAGAGAAAGTTGGAAAAACAAAGCTGAGAAGGAAAACCTAAAATGTTGCGAAGTAAACAGTTTAAGAACCTGAGGAGGTTCCAAAGAATGAAAAGTGGACAATGACAAGCAAAGAAGAAGCAAACAAATTGTTGGGAAATAAACAGTAAGGCCTTACCGGAGCAGGGAGCTCTCCCAAAGAGGATGGCCTAAGCAGTGGAGCCAGTGAGTGGGCAGCTCGGTGGTGACGTCCCTTGGGGTGGTCTGGAGTGCTGGCTTGCGGAGCCTGACAAAATAATGCCAGCAGGAGGAGTCGCGCATGCACGGTACGCATACTCGAGAGGATGTCGGTGGGAGTGGACTCAGTAATGGGAGAAGCCGTGGAGGAGATAGTGATAGGAGCAGGATCAACACAGAGCCAAGAAAGGGAGCAAGAGAAAGAAGATCAAGAGGAAGATGAAGACAAACCAAAAAAAAATACCAGGTAGAAATCAGTCACAGATTGAAGATAAGGAAAAATAAAGATTCTAATGGAAACAATGGTGGCTGAGTTCAGTACTATTAAAAAAACCATGCAATAGACAGATGTAATAATGCAAAGACATGAGAAAGCAAAGTGATGACATGGAAGACAGAGGGATAGGCGTGGAAATGGAGGTGAATGAGTTTGGAGAAAAATTGGAAGATAGAAATGAGATTAAGAAGGCACAAGACTTATTGGCTCCAAAAATGAGCATTTTAGAGAATTTCAGCAGATGTAATAAAAAAAATAGTGGGCATGAAAGATGGTGAAGAAGGGGCAGATATAAAAGGATTTATAAAAAGATGGATCCCACAGATCTTGGGAGTAGAAGAGCTCCAAGAAGAAATAGAAATTGAAAGAGCCCACAGAGCGTTGGGGCCAAAGTTGCAGCCACAGCAGAATCTGCGAACCATAATCTAATAAAACTACTACCATATACAATGAGGGAGAAAATATTGGAACTGGTTATTAAAAGAGTGAAAAAAAACAGGGAACCATTGGAGTACAATGGGGAAAAATATTTTTTATCCAGATATTAGCTTCGAACCTTTAAAGAAATGAAAGGAGTTTAATTTAGCAAAAACTGTACTATGGAAAGAAGGTTATTACGTTGTGTTGCAGCACCCAGCAGGGTTGAAAGTGTTCATTCCTGGTGGGGAAAATAGACTGTTTCCAGATTCAGAAGAAGCTCGTCACTTTGTGGACCGATCACCTAGAAGAGGAGTAAAGGAAATATAAGAAGGACTGTTGAGATCATGTCTATAAATAAGTTGGAATGTTAATAGTTTGAGTACAGACATTTAAGATTTAAAAAAAGACTGTTATATTTTTAAGAACAATATATAGTGTTTTCTTGGGGGGGGGCGGTGGCTGGGAAAGGGGAGGATCTACCCACTGTGAAATCTGTTGACATTTGTGGTAAATACTGCAGCCCAGGTAGAAAAGGGAGTTGTTGCCTGTGAGGTGGCAAAGAGCAACTCAGTAAAGGGGGAATTAATGTTCCCTTATGGTTTTTGTTATTTTCCTACTAATTGTGTCATTGTGTAAGAACAATCTAAAGAGGGATTTTGGAAGAAGGGACATGGAGAGGCTGAAGAGATGGGAGAAAGGTGAAAATGGATGGGTAAGATGAGTACATTGAACTATATGACTATTAATATTAATGGAATTCACAATCAAATTAAGAGAAAAAAGCTACTGACACTACAAAAAAGGAGAGAATAGACATAGCATTTATACAAGAAACACACTTAACTGAGTAAGAACACTGCAAACTGAAGAGAGACTGGGCAGATCATGTAGTGGCATCATTGTGCAATTCAAAAGCCTGGGGAGTTGCTATATTAGTTAATAAGAATCTGCCAATTAAGATAAACTGAAGTAATAACAGACCCAGCAGGTAGATATGTAATTATGATGTGCCAGATTTAGTCAGAATCTTGGAACTTGTTGAACATTTATGCACCTAATGAAGATGACTGGGAATTTAAGCAGGACATTTTTTTAAAGATAGCAGACACTCAGGGACACATTTTACTAAAGGGAGTCTTTAATTTTAACCCTGACCCATCAATAGATAAAACTGGGAAGACAACTATAAAAAAAAAAGCAGCTAAATTTGCATTACATTCAATGCATGATATGAAGATAATTGATATATGGAGAAAACAGCACCCAAAAGAAAGAGATTATTCATATTATTCAAACAGACACAGAACCTATTCTAGGATTGATATGTTCTTGTTGTCTGCTCAGATTCAGGGGAGAGTTCGAAAGACCAAATATAAGGCAAGACTTTTATCTGACCACTCACCCTCGATATTGACAATTGCTTTAGAGGATATTCCACTGAAAACATATAGATGGAAGCTAAGCCTCATATTGTTAAAAAGGCAAGACTTTCGGGAATATATTGAACAACGAATCAAAATATATTTCGAGACAAATACAAATTCTGTAACAGACAAATTTATATAACGGACGCAATGAAGGCCTTTATTGGGGGATAAATAATTAGTTATACAACCAAGATTAAAAAAGAATATAATCAGGAAAAGAGACAGTAACTATAGATAAAGATTTAATGAGAAGGGAAGATATAGAGAAAAAGAGAATTGGCAGAGAAAAAATTAAAATATGAAACACTGAAAACATACAAAGTGGAGAAAAACATGAAAACAAAGCAAAGATATTATGAATTAGGAGAGAAAACCCACAAAATATTGGCTTGGCAACTAAAAACAGAAGAAGCAACAAGAACTATCATAGCAACAAGGAAGGAGGATGAACAGATCTCATAAACCCATTAGAGATTAATGGAAATTTTTAAAAAATCTATACGGAATTGTATCAAACCAAAAACCCAAAGAAGAATGACAAAATAGATGTGTTTTTCTCAAACATTGAATTGCCTCAATTATAATCGGAAGATCAAAATAAATTACTAAAACCCCTGACAATCACAGAAATACAGGATACATTAATGACATTACCGAATAACAAAACATCAGGCAAAGATGGATTCCCCACAGAGTTTTATAAGGTATTCAATAATCTATTAATTCCACTCCTTTTAGAGGTAGTGAAACAGGTGGAAGAGACCCAGAATTTGTCTGACTCATGTAAAACAGCAATAATTACAGTAATTCCAAAAATGGGAAAAGACATGCTGTCACTGGCATCATATAGACCAATATCTTTACCAAATACAGATTATAACTTAATCGCAAAATTAGTAGTGAATAGATTGACAAAAATTAGTGAAGCTAGAGCTGACAGGATTTGGTAAAAATAGAAGAGCAGCAGATAATGTCTGTAAATTTATTAATTAAATCCATACGGCACAAATAAATAAAACACCATCTGTGGCAGTAGCTCTTGATTCAGAGAAAGCCTTTGATAGGGTGGAATAGAATTATCTGTTTAAAGTTCTACAGAAATTCAAATTACTGGGGGGGGGGAGTGGCAAGATGGTGCAGGGTGAAGACGTGGGAACTCATCTCTCCTCAACTGGAAAGTTTAAAACCCGATTTAAAAACTTGATAAATACTTTTTTTTTTACATTTTTTATTTTTCACACCATAAACCACATTAACCATGATACATACTTTTTCCTTTTCAAATATATACAGTGCCATTTTCTCCCCCCCTCCCTCCTCCCATCCCACCCTCCCTACCTCCCCCACCCCCGTCCATTTAAAGTACAAAATCTAGGATACATTAAACCAGTCAAACAATGTTGTCATTCAATAAAAATAAACAAGAAATTCCACTGAGTCAATTCTTTTCATTTCCTTCTCCTTTCGTTAATTTAGGTAGTGAATGTCCCCGGTAGGTTTTCTCTATTGTGTTTCATGTAAGGCTCCCATATTTGTTCAAATATTTCAATATTATTTCTTAAACTATATGTTATTTTTTCTAATGGAATACATTTATTCATTTCTATATACCATTGTTGTATTTTCAAATTATCTTCCGATTTCCAGGTTGACATAATACATTTTTTTGCTACAGCTAGAGTTATCTTAACAAATCTTTTTTGTGCATCATCCAAATCAATTCCAAATTCTTTGTTTTTTATGTTACTTAGGAGGAAGATCTCTGGATTCTTTGGTATATTGTTTTCTGTAATTTTATTTAATATTTGGTTTAGATCTTCCCAAAATGTTTCTACTTTTTCACATGTCCAGATTGCATGAATTGTTGTTCCCATTTCTTTTTTACATCGAAAACATCTATCCGATACTGTTGGGTCCCATTTATTTAACTTTTGAGGTGTAATGTATAGCCTGTGTATCCAGTTATATTGTATCATACGTAACCTCATATTTATTGTATTTCTCATCGTTCCAGAACATAACTTCTCCCATGTTTCCTTTTTTATCTTTATATTTAAATCTTGTTCCCATTTTTTGTTTAGTTTTACCATTTGTTTCCTCATTCTCCTTTTCTTGCAGTTTAATATACATATTTGTTATAAATCTTTTGATTATCATTGTATCTGTAATCACATATTCAAAGTTACTTCCCTCTGGTAAACTCAGACTGCTTCCTAATTTGTCCTTCAAGTAGGATCTCAATTGGTAATATGCCAGCACTGTATCTTGAGTTATATTGTATCTATCTTTCATTTGTTCAAAGGATAATAATCTATTTCCTGAAAAACAATTTTCTATTCTTTTGATCCCTTTTTTCTCCCATTCTCTGAAGGAAAGGTTATCTATTGTAAAAGGGAGTAACTTATTTTGTGTCAATATTAGTTTTGGTAATTGATAATTTGTTTTATTCCTTTCTACATGAATCTTCTTCCAAATATTGAGTAGATGATGTAATACTGGAGAACTTCGATGTTGTACCAATTTTTCATCCCATTTATATAATATGTGTTCAGGTTTTTTTTCCCCTATTTTATCTAATTCTAATCTAGTCCAGTCTGGCTTTTCTCTTGTTTGATAAAAATCTGAAAGGTATCTTAATTGTGCGGCTCTATAATAATTTTTAAAGTTTGGCAGTTGTAAGCCTCCTTGTTTATACCATTCTGTTAATTTATCTAGTGCTATCCTCGGTTACCCCCCTTTCCATAAAAATTTCCTTATTATTTTTTTTTAACTCCTTGAAGAATTTCTCTGTCAAGTGTATTGGCAATGCCTGAAATAGGTATAATATCCTTGGAAAAATGTTCATTTTAATACAGTTTATCCTTCCTATTAGTGTTAGTGGTAAATCTTTCCAATGCTCTAAATCGTCCTGTAATTTTTTCATTAGTGGATAATAATTGAGTTTATATAGTTGGCCGAGATTTTTATTTATTTGTATACCTAGGTATCTTATTGCTTGCATTTGCCATCTGAATGGTGATTCCTTCTTAAATTTTGAGAAATCCGCATTATTCATAGGCATTGCTTCATTTTTATTTACGTTAATCTTGTAACCCGACACTTCTCCATATTCCTTCAATTTCTTATATAATTCTTTTATTGATAGTTCTGGTTCTATTAAGTATATTATAACATCATCTGCAAATAAACTGATTTTATATTCCTTGTCTTTTATTTTTATCCCTTTTATATTATTTTCTGTTCTTATCAATTCTGCTAGTGGTTCTATAGCTAACGTGAACAATAAGGGTGATAGTGGGCATCCCTGCCGTGTTGACCTGCTTAAGTTAAATTGCTTTGATATATATCCATTTACTGTCACTTTCGCCAATGGTCCCTTATATAGTGCTTTAATCCAATTAATATACTTCTCTGGTAAACTGAATTTTTGCAATACTTTGAATAAATAATTCCATTCTACTCTGTCAAAGGCCTTCTCTGCGTCTAAAGCAACTGCTACTGTTGGCGCTTTACTCCCTTCTACTGCATGAATTAAGTTAATAAATTTACAAATATTGTCTGTTGTGCGTCTTCTTTTAATAAATCCAGTTTGGTCTAGATTTACTATTTTCGGTACATACTCTGCTAATCTGTTTGCTAATAGTTTAGCTATTATCTTATAATCTGTGTTAAGTAATGATATTGGTCTATATGACGCTGGTGTGAGTGGATCTTTCCCTTGCTTTAGTATTACTGTAATTATAACGCCTCAAACCGTGCATCTTGGCGCCTCACAGTTTGGCAGGCAGCAACCTCCTTTGAAGAAGACCGCAGAGCCCACCTCACTGACAAAAGGCAAAGGAGGAAAAACCCAACACCCAACCCCAACCAACCAATTTTCCCCTGCAACCGCTGCAAACGTGTCTGCCTGTCCCGCATCGGACTTGTCAGCCACAAACGAGCCTGCAGCTGACGTGGACTTTTTACCCCCTCCATAAATCTTCGTCCGCGAAGCCAAGCCAAAGAATTATTGCTGTTTTACATGAATCTGGTAAGCTTTGTGTTTTATCAATCTGGTTGATTACTTCCAGGAGGGGAGGAATTAATAAATCTTTAAATGTTTAATAGAATTCTATTGGGAATCCATCCTCTCCTGGTGTTTTATTATTTGGTAATTTTTTTATTATCTCTTGTATTTCTACTATTTCAAATGGTTCTGTTAATTTATTTTGTTCCTCTATTTGTAGTTTTGGTAGTTTAATTTTAGTTAGAAATTCATCTATTTTCCCTTCTTTCCCTTCGTTTTCAGTTTGGTATAATTGTTCATAGAATTCTCTAAAGTTTTCCTTGATCTCCCTTGGATTATAAGTGATTTGTTTGTCTTTTTTCCTTGATGCCAATACCATTTTCTTAGCTTGTTCTGTCTTAAGCTGCCATGCTAGAATTTTGTGCGTTTTTTCCCCTAGTTCATATTTCTGTTTTGTCTTCATTATATTCTTCTCCACCTTATATGTTTGTAGTGTTTCATATTTTATTTTTTTATCTGCCAATTCTCTTCTTTTAGTTGTATCTTCCTTCATTGCTAATTCTTTTTCTATGTTTACTATTTCCCTTTCCAACTGCTCTGTTTCCTGATTATAGTCCTTCTTCATCTTGGTTACATAACGTATTATTTGCCCTCTAATGAACGCTTTCATTGCTTCCCATAGCATAAACTTATCTTTCACTGATTCCGTATTTATTTCAAAATACATTTTAATTTGTCTTTCAATGAATTCTCTAAAATCCTGCCTTTTGAGTAACATGGAGTTTAATCTCCAACTATACATTCTTGGAGGGATGTCCTCTAACTTTATTGTCAATATTAAGGGTGAATGGTCCGATAATATTCTAGCTTTATATTCTGTTTTTTTCTACTCTATCTTGCATACGAGCTGATAACAAAAATAGGTCTATTCTTGAGTATGTTTTATGTCTAGCCGAGTAATATGAATATTCCTTTTCATTTGGATGTTGTTTCCTCCATATATCCAAAAGTTGCATTTCTTCCATCGATTTAATTATAAAGTTGGTTACTTTGTTCTTTCTGTTAATTTTTTCCCAGTTTTGTCCATATTTGAATCCAAATTCAGATTGAAATCCCCTCCTATTAATATGTTCCCTTGCGTATCTGCTATCTTCAAAAAAATATCTTGCATAAACTTTTGATCTTCTTCGTTAGGTGAATATACATTGAGTAATTCCAAAACTCTGAATATATCTGACATTTTATCATTACATATCTTCCTGCTGGATCTATTATTTCCTCTTCTATTTTAATTGGCACATTTTTACTAATTAATATAGCTACTCCTCTTGCTTTTGAATTATATGACGCTGCTGTTACGTGTCCTACCCAATTTCTCTTTAATTTCTTGTGCTCCAATTCAGTTAAATGTGTTTCTTGCACAAATGCTATATCAATTTTTTCTTTTTTCAGTAAATTTAGCAGTTTCTTCCTTTTAATTTGGTTATGTATTCCGTTAATATTTAAAGTCATATAGTTCAGCGTAGCCATTTTATTCTTTGTTTATCTTCCCTTTTCGTTTCTCCATCATCACCTTTCCTTCTTATCCATTTCTGCTTTCTTGTTTTGAACACTTTATAAGACAACATTTCTAAAACATCAAACATTTTCCTTATTCTTCTATTTAAAACTTCTTTAACCCCATTCTCCCCTCCCCCTCCTGAGTTGTCCTTTATCCCTTGTCGGACAACCACATCTCCCCTCTCCATTTGGATTTGCGAATTCACTCACAAACGTCAGCTGATTTTGCAGTGACCGTAACTCCTCCCCACCCAGCCCCCCCCAGAAAAGATTTCAATTTTCATATGTAACAAAGGTCACTCTTTTAATTCCCTCCTTATTCCCTCTATTCCATTTCCCTCCCTTATTAATTCTTGTCTATTCTCTATATATTTTCCTCTAAATACAGATACATTCATGTATGCACACTATATATATACACACATATACCCCTTTACACACATACATATAGATCATGGTCATTTTTACTCTTATTACATGTCTTCATCTCTCTGCTTGTTTTGTAGTTGTTCTGCAAAGTTCCTTGCTTCCTCTGGATCCGAGAATAGTCTGTTTTGCTGCCCTGGAATAATTATTTTAAGTACTGCTGGGTACCTTAACATAAACTTATATCCTTTTTTCCATAAGATCGTTTTCGCTGTATTGAACTCCTTCCTCTTCTTCAGGAGTTCAAAACTTATGTCTGGATAGAAAAAATTTTTTTGACCTTTATATTCCAGTGGCTTTTTGTCCTCTCTTACTTTCTTCATTGCTTTCTCCAATATATTTTCTCTTGTTGTATATCTTAAGAATTTTACTAAAATGGATCTTGGTTTTTGCTGCGGTTGTGGTTTCGGGGCTAAAGTTCTATGTGCCCTCTCTATTTCCATTTCTTCCTGTAATTCTGGTCTTCCCAGGACCCTGGGGATCCAATCTTTTATAAATTCTCTCATATTCTTGCCTTCTTCATCTTCCTTAAGGCCCACTATCTTTATATTATTTCTTCTATTATAGTTTTCTATTGTATCTATCTTCTGAGCTAACAGCTCATGTGCCTCTTTAACTTTTTTATTAGATTCTTCTAATTTCTCTTTCAATTTCTCTATCATTTCCATCTTTATATTATTTCTTCTATTATAGTTTTCTATTATATCTATCTTCTGAGCTAACAGCTCCTGTGCTTCTTTAGCTTTTTTATTAGATTCTTCTAATTTCTTTTTTAAGTCTTCTACTTCCATATCTACAAATGTTTCTCGTTTTTCCATATTTTCCACTCTTTTTGCCAATTCTGATATGGCCACTTCTATTTTCTTCATTTTTTCTTCTGCATTCTTAATTCTTCTTTTTATCTCATCAAATTCTTGTAATTGCCATTCTTTCACTGATTCCATATATTCTTTAAAAAAAGATACATCCATTGTCTTGCTTTTCTCTTCTTCTTCCACTTCTTTCTGTTCTTCTTCTTCTTCTTCCTCTGGGTTGACCATCTGTTGTTTCCTTGTTTTATTTTTACCCTCTTCTTTCTTGTTGTCGTTATTGTCTGTGTTCTGCACCTGCTGCTGTGCTGCAGGTGTCTCTCTCAGCTGTGGAGATTGACTCCGCAGCTGTTCCCCCTCCCGTCAGTGTGTTTTTTTTTTCATGCGCCTCGTGCATGCGCGGTTGCGCATTTTTACTCGGCTCTGCGAGCCATTTTTGTAGTCCCGAGCCCGGGACTTCCACTGACCTGTGGGAGCGGGCATCTCTCTCCGCAGCGGGCCTCTTCGGACAGGTAAGGCCTTCACCTTCTTCTTCCGACGTCTTTCCTTCTTCTTTTCTTCCCGTTGTTTTTGGTTTTTCTTTCTTCGCTGCCATTTTCTCTACACTTTTACTTTCACTTTGGTTTGGTTTTTAAGTTTGTGCCTTTGCTTTTTCTCTATCTTTTTTTAACTTTTCTGGAGAGGGCTGGAGTTCCCCTACCGGCCACTACTCCATCACGTGACCTCCCCCAAACTTGATAAATACTTGAAAACTTTATGAAAACACTGCTTGTGGTATAAGAAGAAAAGTGGTGTGAAGAGGAAAAGTTCAGCAATCAAAAAAACTACATTTTAAAGTGTTGAAAGAATCTGAAAATTTTGGGCCTACCGAAAACTTGGAGCCTCGACATTAATTGAGATGGATCCGAAGAGTCAACGACCTTCTTCAGTAAAACTGAATGTAGCGGTGGCGTCCTCTTTGTGTGGATTGGCGCAAGGTGGCACTGCTGCGACATCCCTGGCGTCACTTCAGGAACAACACGACATGTGAGACACTGCTGCGCTAAGCGTGTCAGGTAGCGTGGCCGAGCGCGGAGGGGGGGAGTCGGAGGATGTGATGCATAGCTATTGGCAGCGTCTTTGACGCAGCGTCCTGAGGACGCGTTGGGGCAGCCTATCCTTGTGTTGCCATCGCTGCTGGGACGCACGCGACAGTGCGCTTGCGCGAGACACTTGAACGAGTGAGGGCTGCAGGGGCTGCTGCTCAAAATCGGGCTGAGGAATTCAGCTCGACGTGGAGTGGAATGCAGACTCGCAGTCAGTCCAGAGGAGTCAACTTAACACAGGAGGAGATGGAAGAAGAGCTGGAACAATATTTGGAAGAAGAGGATAGTGAACTTTTATTGGCTGCAGCTAAAGTTGAAGGTACCCCTACAGCCTTAAGTTACCTTCACCTTATAAGTCCCCTAGTACAATAAGCCCTATGCCTGCCTCTAATATGATGGTAACTTTAGAAACAATAACTAAGCAAAATGACAGTATGATGGATTATATGTCCACTAGTTTTCAAAATGTTGATCCACAACTTGCTGACATTAGACTTAAAATTATTGGTTAATAAATGTTTGACAGTAGTTGATATAGTTGAAAATAAAATTAAGAATGTAGAAGATAGAGTGGACTAAGTTGAAGGAGCGGTGGCTGGATGGCAAATTGAGAAGAAGAATTTTTTGCAGAAGATGGACTCATTGGAAAATCAAAGTCGGTGGAATAATATACCAGAGGGAACAAATAGTACAAAGTTTTTTAAAGATTGGATTGTTGAAACTTTTGGTCCAGAGTACTTTCCAGAGGGTTTGGAGTTAGAGAGAGCTCATCGTGCCTTAAGGAAAAAACCATTACCGGGTGAACCACCTCGAGCAGTCTTGGTGAGGTGTTTAAGATATTAGGAGCGAGAAATGATTTTATGTGCAGCAGTTCTACAGGTTCGTAAGAACAGTCCAATTACAGTACAGAATGGTAAGGTTTTTTCTATTGTAAGGTAAAACATCATGAGATGGGAATGTGTAAGGAGTTACCCTGTACAGGGCTGTAACAAGATGTGAATGCATCCTTGTACTTACAAGATAAGAGAGACATTGATGGATTGAGAGGCAGGAAGCTAGCAGGGAAAGGATAGCAACAGTTTTAGTCATTGGACAAGTAATGATATGATGATGTTCTAAGCATGTATCCAAGGGTATAAAAAATCACCATTTTGCTGATAACGGCAGAATGCATTCTCCGACTAACATGGTTAGTCGCAAGTGTTACAATCCGGTAATAAAGAACAA
This sequence comes from Narcine bancroftii, assembly GCF_036971445.1. Lineage (NCBI taxonomy): Eukaryota > Metazoa > Chordata > Chondrichthyes > Torpediniformes > Narcinidae > Narcine > Narcine bancroftii. The sequence goes on from NW_027211967.1 coordinate 157,059, forward strand.
AGAACCCTGATTTCGACTCAGCCTGGTGTTTGTCTCACTCATTCATGAACAAAGCAGACCTAACACTATGCAGATTTGAGTCAGGCAGTTATTATGAGATGGAAGGAGTTCAATGTTGCTAAAGCAGTCCTATGGAAGAAAGGGTACAGATCTACTTTTAGATATCCAGCAATTAAAAAAAATATTTTATGGGAAGTACCAGTCCCATTTTTTTGAAAGCCCACAGGCTGCATTAACTTTTGCTAATTCTTTACCAGATTCAGGATTTCTCTTCGAAGCTGTTGGTGACTCTGAATAAAGCTGGAAATGGGAAAGGTAAAAAAATGTTGGAAGTTGAACAATTGATGGTTCTGCAAGAGGAACTTCCAGAAACATCTAATACCTGATGGGGAGATTTTTCTTCGTCTGGTTGGGGAGAAGATGACGACCCAGCTAAATCCAAAGTCATCAGCACTGTTGGTATTAACCGCACCCGGTTAATAAGGGGAGCAACTGCTCTGCAGTTTTTCTTTCTTGGGGGTAGGGGGGTTTTATTGGGGGTCTTTCTTTTTGGGCTTTTTTTTAAAAATTAGCTTTTGATGGAGCTAATTGTATAAGTTTGTGTGCTATTGAGTAAGATATAATTAATACTTTAAATTTTGCAACTTTTAATGTTAAGGGGATAAATCATCCGATAAAATGGAAACGTGTTTTAGATTATATTAAGAAGTTGAAAGTAGATATTGCATTTTTGCAAGAAACTCATTTGAATGAAAAAGAACATTTGAAGTTGAAAAGGGATTGATTGGGTAGGACATATAATTGTTTCTTCTTAACAATTCTGAATCTAGAAGGGTTGCAATATTAGTAAATAAAAAGGTTTCATTCAGTTTGGATTCTTTTTCTGCCAATGCTGGGAGAGTTTTGGTAGTTAATTGTAAGTTTTTCTGAATGCTGGACATTAATTAATGTATTTGCACCAAATGAAGATAATGAAGCTTTTATTTCTGATGTATTTTTAAATTTGAATCAGTCAAATGAGAATATTTTGGTTGGAGGAGATTTTAACTGTTGTCTGGATCCTTTGTTGGATAAATCTCCAAAAACTGTAAAAAGAACAAAAATGGCAAAAAGATTGATTGAGATGATGAAAGATTTGAATTTAGTGGAAATATGGAGGAAGTTAAATCCAACTCAAAAAGATTTTTCTTTTTATTCAGCTTGGCATAACTCTTTTTCTAGAATAGATTAATTTTTTTTAATCTCATCGCAGTTACAGGGGAGATTTAATTATGCAGAGTATAAAAGTAGATTATTGTCGGATCATTCTTTGTTGTTAGTTAAATGTTTATTTGCTGAAGTAATTGAGATGATATCATTGGAGATTTAATGAGATGTTATAAAAAAGACTGGAATTTATTAAATATATAAGGGATCAAATAATTTTTTATTTACAAATGAATGAAGGTTCAGTACAGAATAAATTTATTTTATGGGATGCTTTAAAAGCTTATTTGAGGGGTCAAATTATTAGTTATACAGCAAAGATTAAAAACAGTATTTATCAGAAAGTTTAAATTTGGGAAAGGAAATTGAAAGTTTGGAGAAAAAAATTACAGAGAAAATGTACTGAGGATGATAAGTCACAATTATCTAAATTGAAATTATGTTATAATAATGTACAAATATATAGATATGAGAAAATGATTTTATGATCTAAGCAAAGTTATTATGAATTGGGAGAAAGAGCCCATAAAGTTTTAGCGTGGCAACTGAGCAAGTATCAAGAACAATTAATGCTGTTAGGAAAAATGGTGATATTACTTATAGATGAGAGGATATAAATGGGGAACTTTAAAAATTTTATAAACATATATATACATCAGAGGGTGATCAAGTGATGGATCAAATTGATTCTTTTTTTAAATCTAGATTGGATTTGCCATTATTGAAAGAGCTGGATATAAGATATTTAGATGTGTCTTTTACTGATTTAGAGTTGAAGGAAGTTTTGTTTTCAATGCCTGATGGGAAGGCTCCTGGAGAGGATGGATTTACAATAGAGTTTTATAAAAAGTTCAATGATTTGTTATTTCTGTTCTATAAGGATGTACTGAAACAAGCAACGGAAACTGGTGTATTTTCAGAATCTTTCTCAAGAGCATTGATTGCACTTATATCAAAGAAAGATAGTGATCCTTTAAAAGTGGCTTCATATAGACTGATATCATTATTAAATGTTGAATATAAAATTGTGGCTAAGGTTTTAGCTAATAGATTAGCAAATTATTTGCCAAAACTGGTACATATTGATCAAGTAGGTTTTGTTAGAGGTAGATACTCAGTGGATAATATAGTTAAATTGATTTTATTAATTAACGCAGCAAAACAGCAACTTTATCAACCAATGGTAGTATCTTTAGATGCTGAAAAAGTGTTTGATCGAGTTGAATGGAACTTTTTTGTTTAAAGTATTAGAAAGATTTAATTTTGTTCCATTATTTAGAAGTTGGGTTAAAGCTTTGTATGCTGGACCTATAGCAAGAGCAATGACAAATGGTCAGATTTCAAATTCTTTTAATTTATCTTGTTCTACAAGACAGGGTTGTCCTCTTTCTCCTGCTTTGTTTGTTTTGGTAATAGAACCTTTGGCTGAAGTTGTTCGGCAGGATTTTAATATCGAAGGAATTACAGTGAGAGAAAATGAATATAAGATTAGTTTGTTTGCAGATGATGTTTTGATATATTTAACAAATCCATAAAGTTCACTGAAGTCATTACAAGATTTACTGAATCAATATGGTAAGTTATCAGGTTATAAAGTTAATTGGGAAAAGAGTGAGATTTTACCAATAGCTAATGAAGATTATACAGACTGTAGGTAAATTACTAAATTTAGATGGTCAAGTAAACTTAATATTTAGATGTAGTGGTAAATAAAGAATATCAGGATTTATATAATTTAAATTATATACCTTTATTGAATAAGATTAAAATTCATTTAAATAAGTGGAAGTATTTACCACTGACTTTAATTGGAAGGGTTAATTATATAAAGACGAATATTTATCCTCAAATACAATATATTTTTCAATCAATACTGTGCCCATTACCAAATTTTTTAAAGGAAAGAAATAAAATAATTAGGTTATTTTTATGGAAAGGTAAATTGTCAAGAGTTTCTATTCAAAAATTAACTTGGAGTTATGAGTTAGGTGGATTACAGTTATCTTGTTTTCAGAATTATTATGAAGCAGCACAGTTGAAGTTTATTAATAGGTTATTTGATATTGAATAACCCCCTAGATGGGCAAAAATAGAGATGGATCAGATTTCTGAAAATAATATTACTGGTTTTATTTTTTATATTTAGAAAAATTAACATATAATTTACAGAATAATAATTTTTTTGTTGATATGTGGAGTTTGTATTTAGAATGTATATCGATAGAATTTAAATAAATGGCACACCAAACACAAAATATTTAACATTTTTTTAAGACTCAGAGTGAGGAGGGTGGGTGGTTTTTTTTAGTTTAGTGGGGGGGGTGAGGTTGTAGTTTACAGTTTTTGTTTTTTTTGTTTGTTTTTTATGTATTTTTTGTAGTTGTTTTATTATATTGTATTTTGCAAACTATTAAATAAAGTTTTAAAAAAATTCTTATTACTGGAACAATTTATTAATTGGATTAGAGCACTGTATAATGGGCCTTTGGCAAAAGTAGTAACAAATGGATATGTTTCAGACCACTTTAAAATGAGTAGGTCAACGAGGCAAGGATGCCCATAACACCATCCCTGTTTGGTTTGGCTATAAAACCATTGGCAGAGCGGACGATATTATGATATATTTAACAGACCCAGATAAATCAATAAAAAGGTTATATATATTGAAAGAATATGGGGTGATATCAGGATACAAGGTTAATATTGATAAAAGTGAAGTTTTTCCAAAGAACAAAGTCAATTATATGAAATGTAAAAAGGAATCCCCTTTTAAATGGTAATCACAGGCTATCTAGGTATCGGGATAGATAATAATTTAAATCATTTGTATAAATTAAACTACCAACCGTTAATAAAGAAAATACAGGAAGATTTAGAGAAATGGAAAGATTTACCATTAACTTTAATAGGGAGAGTAAACTGCATCAAGATAAAAATATTTCCAAAGATACAATATTTGTTCGAAACGCTACTGATTCCCTTTACAGGGGAATTTTTAATGAAACAAAATAAATTAATAAGAAAGTTTCTATGGAAAGATAAAAAATCAAGAGTGGCTTTGGAAAAATTAGCATGGGTGTATAAACAAGAAGGATTGCAGCTACTAAATTTCAAAAACAATTACAGGGCAGCACAGTTAAGATATTGATCATATTTTTATCAGACATGAGAAAAACTGGCTTAGCTCAAGATAGAATTATATAAATTAGGAGAAAAAGTACCAGAACATTTACTCTATAAATGGGATGAGAAACTGGTGCAAACCAACAACCTACATCATGTACTAAAAACATGGAAGAGAATAAACCTGGAACGAAAGATGATAAATTATAAAACACCAAAAATGTTACTGATGCAAAACCAATTAATTCCTTTTCCAATAGACAATTTATTTATTAAGGAATGGGCGAGAAAAGGAATAGAAGAATAAAAGATTGCTTTTTGGGAAATAATTTTTTAACATTTGAACAGTTAAAAGACAAATAAGGAATATCACATGGCACAATATTTTCATACTATCAGTTGAAACCTTATTTAAAAGAGAAGTTGGGAACTAGCCTAAGATTACTTGAGAATAGCTGCTATGAATAATTAATTAGACTCTGCGATAGTAAAAAAAATATTACAAACATGTATAGCAAATTGCAACACAAGGAAAATGATGAAGCAATATATAAACCCAAACAAGGCTGGGAAAAAGATTTAAAAATACAAATAAAGAATGAAACATGGGAGGAACTATGCACAGGGACCACGATTAATACAATAAATACTCGGTTTCGTGTGATACAATTGGCTCCATAGGCTATATGTTACATTTCAAAAGTTCTTAAAAGGATTAGGCAGTCTAGATGCAGGAAGGTTGTTTCCGATGCTGGGAAAACCAGGACCAGGGGTCACGGATTAAGGATAAGGGGGATGACTTTTAGGGCTGAGATGAGAAAAATGTTCTTCTCTGAGAGAGTGGTGAATTCTTTACCACAGGAAGTAGTTGAGGGTGGTTCCTTATCCATATTTAAGAGGAGGTTAGATTTGGCCCTAGTGGTGAAGGGGACCAGAGGGTATGGGGAGAAGGCAGGATGAGCGGTGTGCCCCTTGTTGTTTGTCATTTATATTAATAATTTGGATGAAGGAGTGGTAAATTGGGTGAGTAAAAATGCAGATGATACAAAAATAGGGGGAGCTGTGGATAGTGAGGATGGTTTTAGGGGACTGCAGAAGGATTTGGACTGCTGAGAAGTGTGGGCTAAAAGATGGCGGATGGAGTTTAATGAAGATAAGTGTAAAGTGCTTAATTTTGGGAAGAATAATCAAAGCAGGATGTATGGAGTGAAGGGGAATGCAGAGGAACAGAGAGATCTTGGAATAACGGTTCATCATTCTTTGAAAGTGGGATAGGGTGGTATGCTGGCCTTTATAAATCAAAGCATAGAATATAGGAACTGGGAGGTGAGACTGTTCAAGGCATTGGTGAGGCCAAGTTTGGAATACTGTGTGCAGTTCTGGTCCCCAACTTATAGGAAGGATATCAATAAGGTAGAGAGAGTGGAGAGGAGATTTACTAAAATGTTGCCGGGATTGCAGTATCTAGAATATGGAGAAAGATTGAGTAGACTGGGTCTTTATTCATTGGAGCATAGAAGGTTGAGTGGGGATTTGATAGAGGTATATAAAATTATGAGGAGGATAGACAGAGTAGATGTGAATAGGCTCTTCACCTTGAGGATAGATGAGATTGGAACGAGGGGGCATAAGTTAAGGATTGTGGGAAATTAAGAGAAGGTTGGATGAGTACATGGATGTGAGCAGATTGGAGGGTTATGGACAGGAAGCAGGTAGGTGGGACTAAAGGAGATCATGTAAATCGGTGCAGACTAGAGGGGCCGAGATGGCCTGCTTCCAGACTGTAATTGGAAGGTTATGGAAAGGGAGTGGGTAGGTGGGATTGGAGGATTGGAGGAGTTTACTTAAATCGGTGCGGACTAGAGAGGCCAAGATGGCCTGTTTCTTGACTGTAATTGGAGGGTTATGGAAAGGGAGAGGATAGATGGGATTGGCGGAGTTCACTTAAATCAATGCAGACTAGAGGGGCTGAGATGGTCTGTTTCTGGACTGTAATTGGATGGTTATGGACAGGGAGCAGGTAGGTGGAACTAGAGGAGTTCACTTAAATTGGTGCGGACTAGAGGGGCCGAGATAGACTGTTTCCAGACTGTAATTGTTATATGGTTATATTTTCATGGTTACAATATTTATTTCAAACGCTACTATTCCCATAACAGGGGAATAGGTTAATAAGAAAATTCTATGGAAAGGTAAGAAACCAAGAACAGCCTTGGAGAAGCTGATCGGGATGTATAAACAAGGGGATCACAGTGGCCAAATTGTAAAAACCACTATAGGGCTAACCAGTTAAGTTTCTTTTTGGAATTTTATAAAGTAGGAGAAAAGCCGGCCTGGCTGAGGATGGAACTATATAAACTAAGAGAAAATGTTTCCGAACATGTACTTTACAAGTGAAATGATAAGTTAGTGCAACATAACACTTAGTGCAATGTCACAGTATACCGACATGTCAGTCTACCGATTCCACAGTCTACCGACGTTACTGCCTACCGACGTGTCAGTCCACTGACATCACATTTTACAAATGTCACAGGCTACCGACGTCACAGTCTACTGACATGTCAGTATGCAAACGTCACAGTCTACCAACATCACAGCTTACCGATGTCACAGCCTACCAATGTCACAGCCTACTGACATCAAGGTCTATTGACGTGTCAGTCTACTAATGTCACAGTCTACCAACATCACAGTCTACCGACGTCATAATCTACCGATGTGTCAGTCTACTGATGTCACAGTCTACCGATGTGTCAGTTTACCAACGTGTCAGGTGTGACAGAGTTCTGTGTTGTGTATTGGCCTATGTGTTGTGTGGTTTTATGTTAAAAAGTGACAGTTTGCCTTAGAGAGCCAAGGTGAAGGTGGACTGCTGAGAGAATGGGAGATTGCCTGATCATGTGCAGAAAATGATCTAAAATTTCTGCACTTGGACGATAAACCATCACTGGGTGGTGCTGTGGAGTGGAAGACGGCCCAGAGCAGGAGTCATGGTCTGGGCGAAAGTTTAGAATGTTGGGCATTTTAAAAGGGATGAACATTTCGAAGGCAGCCAGAAGGATCCGATCCAAGCCAGTGGTTCCTCTCTCTGGTGCAACATAAGGCAACTTTGAATTTTGTGCTCGCTCTCTCTCTCAAAGATCTTTTGGCTTCAGTTTACCAAACAAACTGAATTTTGTTTATGGTCTTTGCTTCAGTTGAGATCGAAGTTTTGTGTGGGGTGGTTGGAAATATAACTTAGACTTTAATTATGTATGTTATATTTAGGCTGGGGAATTTATTAGTTTGACTCTGTTATAGAGATTTGCATAGTAACCAATGGGCATTGTTATAAAAGGGGGGATTTGGAATTAAAGTTTGAAGGTGAACTTTTCTTAATAAAGTAATTGTTCATCTTTACCCCTGTGTGATATGCCTTCTTTCTCATTGCTGGTTTGATCTTGTAACATAATTTGGGGAAATCGTCCGGGATCAAACTAATTTGGAAGCTTTAGGGGCAATTGACATGCTTAGTTATCAGTCGTCTGAGTTTGATTCAACCTCCAGCTTGAAATTAAAAATAAACGGTGAGTGTATAAATCACCGACAGAAAAACCAGCAACTATGAATATTGACCAGTTCATAGCTAACTCTTCAGTGGTTAATTTAAAAATGGCTAAAAAGCCAGAACTGATGGTTATAGTTGGCAAATTAAAACTTCTTACAGTAAGAACTGGGATGAAAAAAAAGGAAATTGCCTGAAAGATTGTTAAGCACTATGTAGGTATGTAGGAAAGGGGGTATTTGAAGAAGCTGCATGAGAACAGTTTCCAAAGGAGAAAACTTTAGAGGAAGTAAAGTTGGCTTTGAGAAAACTAGAGTTAGAGGAAAAAAAGAGAGGCAGAAAGGAAAGCCAAACGGGAAACAGTAAGGCAGGCAGAAAGGAAAGAGAGAGAGGAAAAAAGAGAGGCAGAAAGGAAAGCCAAACGGGAATCAGTAAGGCAGGCAGAAATGGAGGAAAGTGCAGCCACAAGGGAGGAGAGAGAGAAAGAATGGAAACATGAGCTTAAACTAGCTAAATTGAGGCAGACCCTAACCCAATTGAGGGATAAGCCCAAAACCCACGTGCTGGTCAGGAGGAGAGGTTTCTGGTCAGTAGAGAAGTGAGGTTAGTTCCTCCATTTGAGGAAGCTGAAATAGTCCAGCATTTTCAGCATTTTGAGAAAGTAGCTGTAAATTTAAAATGGCCACCAGACCAGTGGTCACTCCTGCTACAAAATGTTCTTAAAGGAAAAGCCCAACAGATGTCTCAGGGTACAACAAGCAGCTGATTATGAATTTGTAAAGCAGGCTATACTCTGATCTTATGAACTAGTCCCAGAGGCTTATAGACAAAAGTTCAGGAGTTTAAAAAAGGCAACAACTCAATCTTACCTGGATTTTGCTAATTGGAAGGTTGTGTGTTTTGATCGGTGATGTGCTGCAATGTAAGGAGAAAATAACTGATTTATTAAGGGAAATCATTCTGATTGAGGAGATAAAAATTGTGTTCCTGATAATATTCAAGTGTACTTGGCAGAGAAAAAATATAAAAACTTGGCTAAATTTGCAGAGGAATATGCTTTAACCCACAAGTCTAAGTGGACACCAGGGAAAACCTTTCAAAGGAATACTCCTGATAATCCAAGTAGAGTAGAAAGAAAATCTATAAGTGAGGTTAAAGGAAAATTTTTCGAGTGTTATTTGCCACTATTGTAAGAAGCCAGGGCACATAATAGCAAATTGTCCTGTACTGTAAAGGAAGAAAGAGAAAGGGATGGTACCAACTGCCTGTGTTCAGAGTGAGAAAGTTAGGGATATTTTTAAACCATTCATGACTGAAGGTTTCATTTTGGAAAAAGAAGGATCCAATCAAGTGCCATTTAAAATCCTGCGGGATACTGGAGCAGCCCAATCGCTTGTATTAAGCAATGTTTTGAATTTTGGTGAGGAGACCAATACAGAGCCTATACCTTTGCATGGAATAGTGATGAAATCAGACTTAGTTAATGGCCCAGTTACGATAGGGATAAGATCAAGTCTGCCGGTGGATGGAGTTTCTCTTTTGTTAGGAAATGATTTAGCAGAGGGTAAAGTCATACCTGCGGTGAAACTCACAAGTAAGCCATTGGTTTATGAGTCTGAAAAGGATTTGGAAATCTACCCTGTGTGTGCCATAACTAGAGCCATGTCTAGAAAAAAGGTAGAGGTAGAGAAAGTCTGTGATAATCCTGTAGTGGAGGCAAGCATTGAGGACAAACCTAAGGATCCATCTTGCTGGGATAAGAGATAAGATTCTGTCTAACCAGGAAATTGAAACTGTGCCAGTAGGTTACTTTGTTCAAGATGTAATATTGATGAGAAAGTGGAGACCACAAGTCATACCTGCCAGTGAAAACTGGGTGGTAATAAGGCAAGTTGTAATTTCCAAAACATAGGAATGAAATATTAAAGTTGGCTCATAGTACACTTTTAGGAGGTTATCTTGAAGTGAAGAAGATGGTAGAAAAGATAAGGAAACAGTTTTATTGGCCGAAACTAAAAAAGGATGTTGTGAACTTTTCTAGAACCTGTCACACTTGTCAAGTGGTGGGCAAGCCTAATCAAGGACCACTAGTGGCACCTTTACAACCCATCCCTGCTTTCGGGGATCCCTTCTTGAAAGTGATAGTGGATTGTGTTTGCCCATTGGCAAAAACCAAAGTGGGAAAATGAATATCTGTTAACACTCATGTGCACAGCTTAAAGGTTTCCAAAGGCTATTCCCCTGAGAAACATTAAAGTAAAGACGATTGTGAAGGCTTTGCTAAAATTTTTCACACTGTTTGGCCTACCAAGGGAAATTCAATCGGATCAAGGGAGTAATTTTATGTCTGGAATATTTCACCAGATGGAGTATGAATTGGGAGCCCATCAAATTGTGCCTATCATTCTGAAAGTCAAGGTTGCATTTAACTGTGCAAAATAGGATGAGGGCTTATTGCATGGAAAATAATAAAGATTGGGATGAAGGAATCCATTTGTTATTGTTTGCTGTTAGAGAGGCAACTCAGGAATCTCTCGGCCTTAGTCCATTTGAGTTGGTGTTTGGTCATGAAGTTAGGGGTCCATTACTATTGTTGAAGGAACAATGGATACATAATTATATACATTTAAATCTGTTGGATTATGTTTTCAAATTTAAAAACAGATTACATTAGGCTTGCAATATGGCAAGGAAAAGTTTAAAAACTGCTCAGGGAAAAATGAAAATTCAGTATGATCAAAAAGCAAACATTAGGGACATTAAACCTGGTGACAAAGTATTGGTTTTGTTTCCAATGCAGTCAAGCCCTTTGAGAGCTCAGTTTTCAGAACCATATAAGGTGAAATCAAAAATTAACCAGGTCACCTATGTCATTGAGATGTCTGATTGTCGAAGAGAGACACAGGTCTATCACGTGAACATGCTTAAACCTTACTTTGAAAAAATGACTGAGGAGGAGACTAGAATTCCAACCAAAGTGCTAGTTATAGAGGAAAGTAAGGAGGAGATAGGTTTCATGGAAGATCATGGAGCACAGAAAGTGATAAGCCCCAGGCTGGAAAATTCTATAGTTTTGCAAAGTTAATGCATTTGACTCAATCAGAAAGGGACAAAATGAAGACATTACTTATGAAATTTAAGGATATATTCCCAGATGTTCCAAGAACTACTGTGGCTTGTCATGATGTGGAAATTAGTGATGCTAAGCCTATTAAGCAGTATCCTTACCGAGTTAATCAGGAAAAGAGCAGATTGTTGGATCAAGAGGTGGATTATATGCTCAAAAATGACATCATCTGAAAATCAAGTTCAAATTGGAGTTCACCTTGTGTTCTGGTGCCCAAGCCAGATGGCTCAATTAGGTTTTGTACAGATTTTCAAAAGGTAAACATGATGACAAAGACTGATGCATTACCTATTCCCAGAATATATGATTGTATAGATAAGGTTGGGAAGGCTAGGTTTCTTACAAAAATTGATTTCTTAAAAAGATACTGGTGTGTTCCTTTGACAGAGAGAGGCAGGGAGATTTCTGCCTTTGTTACACCTTCGGGATTGTATGAGTATAATGTTATGCCTTTCGGGATGTAAAATGCACCTGGCACATTTCAAAGAATGATTAATGCAGTAATTCAGGGTTTAGAGCACACAGGAGCCTATATCGATGATTTAGTAATTAGTACAAATACATGGGAAGAACACATGCTTGAATTAGAGCAGTTATTTCAGAGACTGGTGGAAGCACACCTCACAGTGAATTTGCACAAGAGTGAGTTTGGGCATGCCACTATAATTTTTCTGGGTTATGTGGTAGGACAGGGACAGGTGGCACTGGTTGGAGTGAAAGTATTGGCTATCACTGGGTTCCCTATCCCCGGTAATAAGAAAACTTTTGGAAAATTTCTAGGTATTATTGGCTACTATCATAGATTTTGTAAAAACTTTGCAGAAATTGCACTCCCATTAACAAAACTACTTGGAAAGAAAGAAAATTTTATCTGGTCAGATGCAAGCCAGGAAGCATTTCTGACGTTAAAGGGTATTTTATGCCATCAGCCTGTACTTGTGTCCCCTAACTTTGAAAAGCTATTCTTTTTAACCGTGGACACCAGTGATGAAGTGGTTGGTGCTGTACTATTACAGAAGAAGGATGGTGATGGAGGAGAACATCCTATTTCATACTTCTTGAAAATGTTTAATGACCATCAACAAAATTACTCAACCATTGAGAAGGAGTTATTAGTGCTTGTTTTAGCGGTGCAACATTTTGATGTATATATTTGTACTGCTCAAAAACCGCTAATAATATATACTGATCATAATCCATTAGTTTTTCTGTCTAAAATGAAAAATAAAAACAGACGGTTATTGAATTGGAACTTACTATTAGAAGAGTATGATTTAATTATTACACACATAAAGGGGATGGATAATGTAATAGAAGATTGTTTGTCAAGATGTTAATCTGGGTAGATATGAATCTAATCACATACTTATTGTAAAAAAAAATGGAATGTTTATTTTATTTTATTTATGAAATGCTTCCATTAAATGTTAAAAATTTGTTCTTGTGGACCAAATTTTTTTATAGTAGTGGAGGTGTTACAGAGTTCTGTGTTGTGTATTGGCCTATGTGTTGTGTAGTTTTATGTTAAAAAATGACAGTTTGCCTTAGAGAGCCAAGGTGAAAGTGGATTACTGAAAGAGTGGGAGACGGAGTGAGCATGTGCAGAAACTGAAAACAATTTCTGGACTTGGACGATAAACCACCACTGGATGGTGCTGTGGTGTAAAAGGCGGCCCAGAGCATGAGTCATGGACTGGAGGGCAGTTTAGAATTCTACTGATGTGTCACTCTGCCGATGTCATTCTACCAATGGGTAAGTCAATCTACCAACTTCACAATCTACCAACTTCACAGTCTACTGACGTGTCAGTCTACAGATGTCCCAGCTTGCCAGTGAGTCAATCTGACAACGTGTCAGTCTACTGCCGTCACAGTCTACCGACGTGTCAGTCTGCTGAGGTCACAGCTTACCCAGATGTCAATCTGACAACATCACAGCCTACCGATGTGTCAGACTGCCATCAAAAAAGATTAACATTCCGCAGGCAGCCAGAAGGATCTAGACCAAGCCTGTTCTTCCTTTCTCTGCAAGCAACACGAAGACAACTTCAAATTTTGTGCTCTCTCTCTCTCTCTCTCTCTCTCTCTCAAAGATCTTTTGGCTTCAGTTTACCAAAACATACTGATTTTTTTTTAAATGATCTTTGCTTTGGTTGAGATTGAAGTTTTGTGAGTCTTGTGTATTTTGTGTTTGTTTTGTGTCAAAGTTTTTTTCTGTGGGCTGGTTGGAAATATAACTTAGACTTTAATTACGTATGTAATATTTAGGCTGGGGAATTTATTAGTTTTACACTGTTATAGAAATTTACATAGTAAGCAGTGGGCATTGTTATGACCATCTAACCATTTACAGAGCGGAAACAGGCCATGTTGGCCTTTCGAGTCTGCACCGGTTCACTGATTTTGTGCGCCCTCTTCAGGCATTGGTCCCGGTAGATCTTCATTCAAAAGGGTTGATTTGAATTAAAATTTGAAGGTGAATTTTTGTTAAAGTAGTTGTTCATCTTTACCCCTGTGTGATATGCCTTCTTTATAGTTGCTGGTTTGATCTTGTAACACAGGCTAATGATGTCACATTCTAGAGATGTCACAGCCAACCAATGTCACAGGCTATGGATGTGACAGTCTACCGACGTTTCAGTCTGCCGAAATCACGGCCTACCAATGTCACAGCCTACTGACGTGTCTACCAATGTGTAAGACTACCGATGTCACAGTATACTGACATGTCAGTCTACCAACATCACAGTCTACCAATGGGTCAGTCTACCAATGTGTCAGTTTACCGACATCACAATCTACCAACGTATCAGTCTACTGACGTGTCAGTCTACCAACGTCACAATCTGCTGATGTTTCAGTCAACGGACAACACAATTTACTGATGTTTCAATCTACCGATGTGTCAGTCGGCTGATGTGTCAGTCTGCTGATGTGACATACCACCAACGTCACATTCCACCGACATCATAGTCTGCCAATGTCACAGTCTAATGACGTGTCAGCCTATCATCACAGCCTACCAATGTCACAACCTACTGATGTTACATTGTAGTGACGTCACAGTCTACAGACATCACAGTCTACCGATGTTACATTCTACCGACATCACAGCCTACCAATGTCGCAATCTACTGATGTCACAGTCTACCGATGTCACAGCCTACTAATGTTACATTGTATCAACGTCACAGTCTACAGACATCACAGTCTACTGACATCAAAGCCTGCCGAAGTCACAGTCTACAAACTTCACAGCCTACTGAGGTTACATTCTACCGATGTCATAGTCTACCAACGTCACAGTCTACCGATGTCACATTCTACCGACATCACAGCCTACCGATGTGCAGACTGCCAACATCACAGCCTACTGATGAGTCCATCTGCTGACATCACAGTCTACCGATGTCACAGTTTACATCATCACAGTCTACCGACATGTCAGTCTACTGATGTGTCAGTGTGCCATCGTCACAGTCTACTGGAGTGTCAGTCTGCCGATGTCAGTCTACCAACGTGTCAGTCTGCCAATGTCACAGCTTACCCACGTCACTGTCTGCCAACGTGTCAGCATGCCGATGGTAGGCTACAAATGTGTCAGTCGACCGATATGACATTCTATAGAATTCACAGTCTACCATCATGTCAGTCTACCGACATGTAAGTCTACTGATGTGACAGTTTAGCAATGTTGCAGCTTACTGACATTTCAGTCTGCCAATGTCACAGTCTACCGGTGTCAGTATACAAAAGTCACAGCCTACTGATGTCACAGCCTACCGCCAAGTCAGCCTATCAACATTAATTCTACCAATGTCAGTTTACCAACATGCCAGTCTACCAACCTCACACCCTACTGACATGTCAGTCGACCGACATCACAGTCTACTGACATAACATCTCTTGAAGTGTCACTCTACCAATCTCACAGTCTACCAATGTGTCAGTCTGCCAATGTCACAGTCTACTGACATCAGTCTGCTGATGTGTCAGTCTACCAACGTCACAGTCTGCCGATGTGTCAGCCTACCGATGAGTCAGTCTACTGATGTCACATTCTACCGATGTCACAGTCAACCAACATCCCAGTCTACCTACCAATATCACAGTCTACTGATGTGTCTGTCTTCTGACGTCACAGTCTTCCGACGTTACAGTAAACCGACGTCACAGTCTACTGGCATTACAATCTATTGATGTGTCAGTCTACCGACATCCCAGACAACCAACATGTCAATCTTCTGAGGTCACAGTCTACCTACGTTAGAGCTGACAAAGTCACATTCTACCGTCGTCACAGTCTGCTGACATGTCAGTCTACCAATGTCCATGTCTCCAGCCAACACAGTCTACCAACATCATGGTGTGCTCACATGTCAGTCAAGTGATGTCACGAGCTTCCGATGTGTCAGTCTTCCAATGTGTAAGTCTACTGACATCACAGTCTATTGACATGTCAGTCTACCAACATCACAGTCTGCTTACATGTCAGTTACCTGATATCACAATCTAACAACATGTCAGTCTGCCTACATAACAGTTTACTGACATCACAGTTTACCAATATCACAGTCTACCAACGTGTCAGTCTACCGATGTCACAGTTTATTGACATGTCAGTCAACCGACCTGTCAGCCGACTGATGTGTCAGTCGATCAACATGTCAGACTTCTGACATTACATTCTGCTGACGTAACAGTCTACTGGAGTGTCAGTCTGCCGACGCCAGTCTACCAACGTGTCAGTCAGCTGATTTCGCAGCTTACTGAAGTGTCAGTCTGCCAATGTCACAGTCAACCGACTTGTCAGTCTACCAACGTCACAGCATACCCACGTCACAGTCTCCCAACGTGTCAGTCTGCCGACATTAGGCTACCAATGTGTCAGTTGACCAATGTGACATTCTACAGAATTCACAGTCTGCCGACGTGTCAGTCTGCCTATGCCACAGTCTACTGTCATGTCAGTCTACTGTCGTCACAGTCTACCGACGTGTCAGTCTACTGATGTGTCAGTCTACCAATGTTGCAGCTTACTGACATTTCAGTCTGCCAATGTCACAGTCTATCAATATGTCAGTCTACCAAAGTCACAGCCTACTGACATCACAGCCTACCACCGAATCAGTCTATCAATGTTACATTCTACCAACGTCAGTTTACCAACATGTCAGTGTGCCGACGTCACTGCCTACCATCGTGTCAGTCTACCAACGTCACAGCCTACCGACATCACATTCTACAGACGTCACAGTCTACCGACATGTCAATCTACTGAGGTCACAGTCAACCTACGTTAGAGCTTACCAAAGTAACATTCTACTGACGTCACATTCTGCTGATATGTCAGTCTACCAATGTCAATGTCTCCAGTCAACACAGTCTGCCGTCATCATGGTCTACTCACATGTCAGTCTAGCAATGTCACGAGCTGCCGATGTGTCAGTCTTCCGACGTGTCAGTCTACTGACATCACAGTCTATTGACATGTCAGTCCACCAACATCACAGTCTGCTGACATTGTCAGTCACCCAATATCACAATCTAACAATGTGTCAGTCTGCCTACATAACAGTCTACCAACATCACAGTTTACCAATGTCACAGTCTACCAATGTGTCAGTCTACTGATGTCACAGTTTCCTGATGTGTCAGCCTACTGAAGTGTCAGTCTTCTGACATTACATTCTACCAACTTAATAGTCTACTGGAGTGTCAGTCTGCCGACACCAGTCTACCAACGTGTCAGTCTGCTGATGTCGCAGCTTACTTTCGTGTCAGTCTGCCTATGTCGCAGCCAACTGACTTGTCAGTCTACCAATGTCACAGCATACCCACATCACAGTCTACTGATGTTGCAGTCTGCCGACGTGTCAGTCTGCTGATGTTAGGCTACCAATGTGTCAGTCGACCGGTGACATTCTACAGAATTCACAGTCTGCCGACGTGTCAGTCTGCTGATGTCACAGTCGACTCTCATGTCAGTCTACCATTGTCACAGTCTACCGACGTGTCAGTCTACCGATGTGTCAGTCTACCAATGTTGCAGCTTACTGACATTTCAGTCTGCCAACGTCACAGTCTACTGATGTCACAGCCTACTGCTGTCAATCTATCAACGTCACATTCTACCAACATCAGTTTCCCGACATATCAGTCTACAACGTCACACCCTACTGACATTAGTCTACTGACGTGTCAGTCTACTGACTTCACAGTCTACTGACATGACAGTCTCTTGAAATTTAACTCTACCGATGTCACAGTCTACCAATGTGTCAGTCTGCCAATGTCACAGTCTACCGACATAAGTCTGCTGATGTGTCAGTCTACTGATGAGTCAGTCTACTGACGTCATAGTCTACTGACATCCCAGTCTACTGGAGTGTCACTCTTCTGATGCTATAATCTACCAACATGTCAGTCTACCTACCAACATCACAGTTTACTGATGTATCAGTCTTCTGACATCACAGTCTACCGACATCACAGTCTACCTAAATCTCAGTATACTGGAGTGTCAGACTGCTGACATCACAGTCTACCAACATGCCTGTCTACCGTCGCCACAGTATGACAATGTGTCAGTCTACTGACATGTCAGTCTGCCAACGGCACAGCTTACCATCATCACTGTCTACCGTCATCACAGACCAGTGACTTGTCAGTCTGCCATCGTGTCAGTCTGCCGACATCACAGACTACTGATGTCAGTCTGCTGATGTCACAGTGTACCGACGTCACAGTCTGCCAACATTTAAGTCTACTGAAGTCAGATTACCAACGTGTCAGTCGACCAATGTCACATTCTACCGATGTCATATTCTACCGACATCACAGTCTACTGTCGTCACAGTCTGCCGACGTGTCAGTCTGCCGACGTGTCAGTCTGCCGACGTGTCAGTCTGCCGACGTGTCAGTCTGCCGACGTGTCAGTCTGCCGACGTGTCAGTCTGCCGATGGGACAGCCTACCGATGTCACAACATACTGACATCACAGCCTAACGATGTCACATCCTACAGACGTCGCAGTCTACCAACATATCAGTCTACCGACGTCATAGTCTCCCAACATTCGAGACTACCGATGTCACTTTCTACCGATGTCACAGTCTAGCAATGTGTCAGTCTACCAAAGTCAATGTGTATGGACATCACAGACAACCAACATCACATTCTACTGAAGTGTCAGTCTACCGATATCACAATCTACTGATGTGTCAGTCTACCGATGTCATAGCCAACCAACATCACTGTCTGCCGACGTGTCAGTCTGCTGACGTCAGGCTACCAATGTGTCAGACGACCGATGTGACATTCTACAGACATCATAGTCTGCCAATGTCACAATCTACAGTCGTGTCAGTCTACTGATGTGTCAGTCTACCGATGTCGCAGCTTACTGACATTACAGTCTGCCAATGTCAAAGTCTACTGACGTGTCAGTCCACCGAAGTCACAGCCTACTGACATCATAGCCTACCGCCGAGTCAGTCTATCAATGTCACATTCTACCAACGTCAGTCTATCCACATGTCAGTCTACCAACGTCACACCCTACTGACATTAAGGTCTACCAACGTGTCAGTCTACTGACATCACAGTCTGCCGACATGTCAATCTCTTGAATTGTCAGTCTACCAATGTCACAGTCTACCAATGTGTCAGTCTGCCAATGTCACAGTCTACCGACATCAGTCTGTCAACGTCTCAGTCTACCGACGTCACAGTCTACCGACGTCCCAGTCTACTGCAGTGTCAGTCTTCCGATGTCACAGTCTTCCAACATCACAGTCTACAGATGTCACAGTCTTCTGCTTTAAAATCTATTGACGTGTCAATCTACTGACGTCACAGTCTACAGATGTCACAGTTTACTAATATGTCAGTCTACCGATGCCATAATCTACCAACATGTCAGTCTACCTACCTATGTCACAGTCTATGATGTGTCAGTCTACTGACATCACAGTCTACCAACAACACAGTCTACCAACATCCCAGTATACTGGAGTGTCAATCTTTCGATGTCACAGTCTACCGTTGTGTCAGTCTACCGTCGTCACAGTTTACTGATGTGTCAGTTACCAGACATCACAGTCTTCCATCGTGTCAGCCTTCTGATGTCACAGTCTACCAATGTGTCAGTCTACTGACGTCACAGTATATTGATGTCACTGTCTACCGGCATTACAATCTATTGACGTGTCAGTCTAGTAATGTGACAGTCTACCGACATCCCAGTCTACTCGAGTGTAAGTCTTCTGATGTCACAGTCTACCAATGTGTCAGTCTACCTACCAATGTCAGTCTACCTACGTCAATGTCTCCAGTCAACACAGTCTACCAACATCATGGTCTACTCACATGTCAGTCTAGCGATGTCATGAGCTGCCGATATGTCAGTTTTCCAACATGTCAGTCTACTGTCATCACAGTCTATTAACATGTCAGTCTACCAACATCACAGTCTGCTGACATGTCAGTCACCTGATATCACAATCTAACAACATGTCAGTCTGCCTACATAGCAGTCGACCGACATCACAGTTTACCAACGTCACAGTCTGCTGGCGTGTCAGCCTACCGACGTGTCAGTCGATCAGCATGTCAGTCTTCTGATGTTACATTCTATCGATGTAATCTACCTGAGTGTCAGTCTACCGATGCCAGTCTACCAATGTGTTAGTCTGCCGATGTCGCAGCTTACTGACATGTCAGTCTGCCAATATCACAGCCAACCGACTTGTCAGTCTACCAACGTCACAGCATACCCACGCCACAGTCTACCAACGTCACAGTCAGCCGACATGTCCGTCTGCCAATGTGTCAGTCTGCCAACATGTCAGTCTGCCAACGTGTCAGTCTGCCAACGTGTCAGTCTGCCAACGTGTCAGTCTACCTACCAATATTACAGTCTACCGATATGTCAGTCTTCTGATGTCACAGTCTTACGATGTCAGTCTACTGGCATTACAATCTATTGATGTGTCAGTCTACAGATGTGACAGTCTACTGACATCATAATATACTGGAGTGTAAGTCTTCTGATGTCACAGTCAACCGACGTGTCAGTCTACTGACGTCACATTCTACCGACGTCACAGTCTGCCGACGTCACAGTCTGCCGACGTCACAGTCTGCCGACGTCACAGTCTGCCGACGTCACAGTCTGCCGACGTCACAGTCTGCCGACGTCACAGTCTGCCGATATCTCAGTCTGCTGATGGCACAGCCTACCGATGTCACAACATACTGATGTCACAGCCTAATGACGTCACATCCTACAGATGTCACAGTCTACCAACATATCAGTCTACCGACGTCAGTCTCCCGACATTCGAGACTACCGATGTCACTTCCTACTGACGTCACTGTCTAGCAACGTGTCAGTCAACCAAAGCCAATTTGTACGGATGTCACAGATAACCAACATCACATTCTACTGAAGTGTCAATCTACCAATATCACAGTCTACTGATGTGTCAGTCTGTCGATGTCACAGTCTTCCGACATCACAGTCTACTGATGTCACAGTCTTCAGCATTAAAATCTATTGACGTGTCAATCTACCGATGTCAGTCTACAGACTTCACAGTTTACTAATATGTCAGTCTACTGATGCCATAATCTACCAAAGTGTCAGTCTACCTACCAGTATCACAGTCTACTGATGTGTCAGTCAACTGACGTCACAGTCTATCGATGTCACAGTCTACATCGTAACAGTCTACTGACATGTCAGTCTACTGATGTGTCATTGTGCCATCATCAGTCTACTGATGTGTCAGTCTACCATCTCACAGTCTACCAAACTGTCAGTCTACCGATGTGCCAGTCTACCAACGTGCCAGTCTACCATCATCATAGACTCCTGACATTAGAGAGTACCAATGTCACATTCTACTGTCGTCACAGTCTACCAACGGGTCAGTCTACCAACATGTCAGTCTACCAATGTCAATGTGTACTGACATCACTGCATACTTACATCACAGTCTCCCGACATCATAATCTACTGAAGTGTCAGTCTATCGATGACAGTCTACTGATGTGTCAGTCTGCCGATGTTACAGTCTACCGACATCACAGACTGCCGACATGTCAGACTACTGGCGTCAAAGTCTGGCGAGGTGTCAGTCTACTGTTGTCACAGTCTTCCTAATTTGCAGCTTACCAACATGTCAGTCTGCCAAAATCACAGCCTACCGACGTGTCAGTCTGTTGAAATCACAGTCTACCAACATGTCTGTCTACCGTCGCCACAGTATCCGATGTGTCAGTCTGGCGACGTGTCAGTCTACCGATGGCACAGATTACCATCATCACTGTTTACCATTGATACAGACTACCAATGTGTCAGTCTGCAGATGTGTCAGTCTGCTGATGTCACAGTCTCCCAACATCACAGTCGACCGACATCACAGTCGACCGACATCACAGTCTATTGGAGTGTCAGTCTACAAATGTCACAGACTACCAATGTGTCAATCTTCTGATGTCACTGTCTACCGACATTACAGTCTGCCAACATACCATTTGCCTTTTTAACCGCCTGCTGTACCTGCATGCTCGCCTTCAGAGACTGATGTACAAGTACCCCTAGGTCTCTCTGCACTTCCCCATCTCCTAATCTATTGCCATTCAAATAGTAATCTGCCCTCCGGTTTGTATTACCAAAGTGGATAACCTCACACTTATCCACATTGTAGTGCATTTGCCATGTATCTGCCCAGTCCCTCAATTTATCCAAATCACACTGGAGCTTCCTGACCCCCTCTTCCGTGCACACAACCCCTCCTAGCTTAGTGTCATCTGTCATCACCGTCTACCGACGTGTCAGTCTACCGGCGTGTCAATCTACCAATGTGTCAGTCTACTGACGTCACAGTCTACATACGTCACAGTTTACTAATATGTCAGTCTACAAATGCCATAATCTACCGACGTGACAGTCTACCGACATCCCAGTCTAATGCAGGTTAAATCTTCCGATGTCTCAGTCCACCAACGTGTCAGTCTACCTCCCAATGTAATAGTCTACCGATGTCACAGTCTACTGACATCCCAGTATACTGGAGTGTCAGTCTGCCGATTTCACAGTCTACCAACGTGTCATTCTACCTACCAATATCACAGTCTAGCAATGTGTCAGTCTTCTGCTGTCACAGTCTTCCAATGTCACAGTACACCGACATCACAGTCTACTGGCACTACAATGTATTGACGTGTCAGTCTACCAACATGATAGTCTACCAACATCCCAGTCTACTGGAGTGTAAGTCTTCCGATGTCAGTCTACCAATGTGTCAGTCTACCTAACACCAACGTGTCAGTCTACCTAACAATGTCACAGTCTACCAACGTGTCATTCTACTGATGTCATGGTCTACCGACATCACAGTCTACTGACATCCCAGTCAACTGGAGTGTAAGTCTTCCGATGTGACAGTCTACTGACATCCCAGTCTACTGGAGCGTAAGTCTTCCAATGTCACAATCTACCGACGTGTCAGTCCACCGACGTCACGCTCTACCGACATGTCAGTCTACCAATGTCGCAGCTTACTGATGTGTCAATCTGCCAAAGTCACAACCTTCTGATTTGTCAGTCTACCAAAGTCACAGCCTACCAATGTCACAGCCTACTGATGAGTCAGTCTACCGACGTTACAGCCTACAGACGAGTCAGTCTACCCATGCCATGGTCTACTGACATGTCAGTCTACCAATGTCACAGCTTACTGATGTGTCAGTCTGCCAATGTCACAGCCTACCGATTTGTCAGTCTACCAACGTCACATCCTACCGATGTCACAGCCTACCGATATGTCAGCCTATCAACGTCACACCCTACTGACATCACGGTCTACAAATGTCACAGTCTTCGGCATTAAAATCTATTGACGTGTCAATCTACCGACGTCACCGTTTACTAATATGTCAGTCTACCAATGCCATAATCTACCAATGTGTCAGTCTACCTACCAATATCACAGTCTACCAATGTGTCAATCTTCTGACATCACAGACTGCCGACATGTCAGACTGCTGGCGTCACAGTCTACTGATGTGTCAGTATTCCTAATTTGCAGCTTACCAACATGTCAGTCTGCCAAAATCACAGCCTACCGATGTGTCAGTCTGCCGACATCACAGTCTACCAACATGTCTGTCTACCATCACCACAGTATAACGATGTGTCAGTATACCGACGTGTCAGTCTGCCAACAGCAGACGGACATTCAGATAGCAGATGCTTTAAGAATTATTTTCCAGAACTCGATAGACTCAGGATCAGTACCCATGGATTGGAGGGTAGCTAATGTTACCCCACTATTTTAAAAGGAAGGTAGCAAAAAAGCAGAGAATTATAGGCCAGTGAACCCTACATCAGTAGTGGGCAAAATGATGGAATCCATTATTAAGGATGCATATGACTAGCAGAGAAGGGATCGGACAGAGTCAACATGGATTTACAAAAGGTAAATCGTGCTTGACCAATCTATTGGAATTATTTGAGATGGTGACAAGTAAAATAGATGGGGAGAGCCAGTGGATGTGGTGTACCTGGATTTCCAAAGGTCCCACATAAACGACTGGCATGCAAAATCAAGGCTCATGGGATTGGGGGCAAGGTATTGATGTGGATTGAGAACTGGCTGGCAGATAGAAGACAGAGAGTTGGGATAAACGGCTCATTTTCTGAGTGGCAGACAGTGATCAGTGGGGTGCCACAGGGATCTGTACTGGGACTCCAGCTGTTCACAATTTACATTAATGATCGAGATGAGGGGATTGGATGTAATATCTCCAAATTTGCAGACGACACTAAGCTAGGAGGGGTGTGTGCACTGAAGAGGGGGTCAGGAAGCTCCAGTGTGATTTGGATAAATTGCAGGACTGGGCAAATGCTCTACAATGTGGATAAATGTGAGGTTATCCACTTTGGTAATACAAACCGGAGGGCAGATTACTATTTGAATGGCAATAGATTGGGAGATGGGGAAGTGCAGAGAGACCTAGGGGTTTTTGTGCACCAGTCACTGAAGGTGAGCATGCAGGTACAGCAGGCGGTTAAAAAGTCAAATGGTATGTTGGGCTTCATATCAAGAGGGTTTGAGTGATGTTTGTTATCTGTGACGTCCGTATAAATTGACTTTGGTTGACTGACACGTTGCTAGATTGTGACATCAGTGGAAAATGACATCGGTAGTCTCATATGTCGGGAGACTGTGACGTCGGTAGACTGATGTGTTGGTAGACTGTGATGTCTGTAGGATGTGACATCGTTAGGCTGTGATGTCAGTATGTTGTGACATCGATAGACTGACATGTCAATAGATTGTAATGCCGGTAGAATGTGACATCGATAGACTGTGACGTCGGAAGACTGTGACGTCAGAAAACTGACATGTCGGTAGACTGTGACATTGGCAGACTGACACATTGGTAGACTGTAGATTGACAATTCAAGAGACTGTCATGTCGGTAGACTGACACATCAGGAGACTGTGATGATGGTAGACTGTCACGTTGGTAGACTGTCACGTTGGTAGTCTGTGATGTCGGTAGAATGTGTCATCAGTTGACTGTCACGTTGGTAGACTCACTTCGGCAGTCTGAAATGTTGGCAGACTGTGACATCGGAATACTGTGACATCAGCAGACTGACACATCAGTAGACTGTGATGTCGGCAGACTGACATGAGGACAGACTGTGACGTCAGTAGAATATGACATCGGTCAACTGACAGGTTGGTAGACTGACATTGGAAGACTAACACATCAGTAATCTGTGATGTCTGTAGACTGACATATTGGCAGACTGACACGTCGGCAGACTGTGATGTCGGTTGACTGTGACATCAGCAGACTGACACATTGGTAGTCTGTGACATTGGTAGACTGACACTCCAGTAGACTGCGATGTCGGTCGACTGTGACGTTGGGAGACTGTGATGCCAGCAGAATGACAGGTCTGTAGGCTGACATGTTGGGAGACTGTGACATCAGCAGACTGACACTTCGGTAGTCTGTGATGATGGTAGATTGTGATGATGGTAAACATAAAAAACATAGAAAATTGGAGTAGTCCTGCCAGAATTTTATGTCTCCATGAGATCTAGCAATGTATCAGTCTTCTGACGTCGCAGTCTTCCAATGTCACAGTACACCGACGTCACAGTCTACTGGCATTACAATCTATTGACGTGTCAGTCTACCGATGTCACAGTCTACCAATGTGTCAGTCTGCCAATGTAACAGTCTACCATCATCAGTCTGCTGACGTGTCAGTCTACCGATGTCTCAGTCTACCGATGTCACATTCTACCGGCATTACAAACTATTGATGTGTCATTTTACTGATATCAGCCTACCGAAGAGTCAGTCTACTGAAGTCGCAGTCTACCGGCGTCATAGTCTACCGACATCCTAGTCTACTGGAGTGTCAGTCTACCAATGTCACAGACTACCAATGTGTCAGTCTGATGATGTCACAGTCTACTGACATCACAGTCTGCCGATGTGTCAGTCTGCCGACATGTCAGTCTCCAGACATCACAGATTACTGACGTGTTAGTTTTCTGAGGTCAGTTTACCAACCTGTCAGTTGACCGATGTCATATTCCACTGACATCACAGTCTGCCATCGTCTCAGTCTGCCGACATCACAGACTACTGAAGTGTCAGTCTGCTGATGTCACAGTATACCGACGTCACAGTCTGCCAACATTTCAGTCTGCCGAAGTCAGTCTACCAATGTGTCAGTCAACCGATGTCACATTCTACCAATGTCACAGTCTACCATCGTAACAGTCTACTGACGTGTCAGTCTGCCGATGGCACTGCCTACCAATTTCACAACATACTGATGTCACTGCCTAACGATGTCACATCCTACAGACATCACAGTCTACCAACATATCAATCTACCGACGTCATAGACTCCCGACATTCGAGACTACCAGTCACTTTCTACAGATGTCACAGACTAGCAATGTGTTAGTTAACCAAAGTCAATGTGTATGGACGTCACAGATAACCATCATCACCTTCACTGAAGTGTCAATCTACTGATATCACAGTATACTGATGTGTCAGTCTGCCGATGTCACAGCCTACCAACATCACTGTCTGCCAATGTGTCAGTCTGCTGACGTCAGGCTACCAATGTGTCAGTCGACTGATGTGACATTTTACAGACATCATAGTCTGCCAATGTGTCAGTTTGCCGATGTCACAGTCTACCGTCATGTCAGTCTACCATCATCAGTTTACCGACGTGTCAGTTACCAGACATCACAGTTTACCATCGTGTCAGTCTAACGATGTGTCAGTCTACCAATGTCGCAGTTTACTGACATTATAGTCTGCCAATGTCACAGTCTACTGATGTGTCAGTCTACCAAAGTCACAGGCTACTGATGTCACAGACTACCGCCAAGTCAGTCTATCAATGTCACACCCTATTGACATTACGGTCTACCAATGTGTCAGTCTACCGGCATCACTGACTGCTGACATGACAGTCTCTTGAATTGTCAGTCTACCGATGTCACAGTCTACCAATGTGTCAGTCTGCCAACGTAACAGTCTACCGTCATCAGTCTGCTGACGTCTCAGTCTACCGATGTCACATTCTATCGGCATTACAATCTATTAACGTGTCATTTTACTGATGTCAGCCTACCGAAGAGTCAGTCTACTGAAGTCACAGTCTACCGGCATCATAGTCTACCGACATCCTAGTCTATTGGAGTGTCAGTCTTCCGATGTCACAGTCTTCTGACATCACAGTCTGCAAATGTCACAGTCTTCGGCATTAAGATCTATTGACGTGTCAGTCTACTGACGTCACAGTCCACATACGTCACAGTTTACTAATATGTCAGTCTACAAATACCATAATCTACCGACGTGACAATCTACCGACATCCCAGTCTAATGCAGTTTAAATCTTCCGATGTCTCAGTCTACCAACGTGTCAGTCTACCTACCAATGTAACAATCTATCGACGTGTCAGTCTACTGATGTCACAGTCTACCAATGTCTCAGTCTACTGACATCTCAGTATACTGGAGTGTCAGTCTGCCAATTTCACAATCTACCAACTTCATTCTACCTACCAATATCACAGTCTACTGATGTGTCAGTCTTCTGATGTCACAGTCTTCCAATGTCACAGTCTACTGACATTACAGTCTACCGACATCACAGTCTACCAACATCCCAGTATATTGGTGTGTCAGTCTTCCGATGTCACAGACTACCAATGTGTCAGTCTGCTGATGTCACAGTCTACTGACGTCACAGTCTGCTGATGTGTTAGTCTGCCAACATGTCAGTCTCCAGACATCACAGATTACTGATGTGTTAGTTTTCTGAGGTCAGCCTGCCAACCTGTCAGTTGACCGATGTCATATTTTACTGACATCACAGTCTGCCATCGTATCAGTCTGCCAACATCACAGACTACTGAAGTGTCAGTCTGCTGATGTCACAGTATACCGACGTCACAGTCTGCTGACATTTCAGTCTGCCGGTTAGTCTACCAATGTGTCAGTCGACCGATGTCATATTCTACCAACGTCACAGTCTACCGTGGTCACAGTCTACCGATGTGTCAGTCTGCCAATGGCACTGCCTACCAATGTCACAACATACTGATGTCACAGCCTAACGATGTCACATCCTACAGACATCACAGTCTACCAAAATATCAGTCTACCGATTTCATAGACTCCCGACATTCGAGACAACCGGTCACTTTCTACAGATGTCACAGACTAGCAATGTGTCAATCAACCAAAGTCAATGTGTATGGATGTCACCTTTACATCATCACCTTCTACTGAAGTCTCAATCTACTGATATCACAGTATACTGATGTGTCAGTCTGCCGATGTCACAGCCTATCAACATCACTGTCTGCTGACGTGTCAGTCTGCTGACGTCAGGCTACCAATGTGTCAGTCGACTGATGTGACATTTTACCGACATCATAGTCTGCCGACGTGTCAGTCTGCCGATGTCACAGTCTACCGTCATGTCAGTCTACTGTCATAGAAACATAGAAACATAGAAGATAGGAGCAGGAGTAGGTCATTCGACCCTTCGAGCCTGCTCCGCCATTCAACGAGATCATGGCTGATCTTAAAGTTCAGTACCCCGTCCCCGCCTTCTCTCCGTAATCTTTAATACCCTTATACTGAAGAAATATATCTAATTCCCACTTTAATATATTTAATGAACCTGCCTCTACTGCCCTCTGTGGCAATGAATTCCACAGATTCACCTCCCTCTGGGTAAAGAAATTCCTCTTCATTTCGGTCCAAAATGGTTTGCCTATTATCCTCAAACCATGGCCCCGGGTTCTGGATTTTCCCATCCTTGGAAACATCCCATCTGCATCCACTCTGTCCAGTCCTGCCAGAATTTTATATGTCTCTATGAGATCCCCTCTCAATCTTCTAAACTCCAGGGAGTACAATCCCAATTTGCGCAATCTTTCCTCATAAGTCATTCCTGCCATTCCAGGTATCAGCCTGGTGAATCACCTCTGCACTCCCTCCATTGCAAGAACATTCTTCCTTAGATAAGGTGACCAAAACTGCACACAATACTCCAGGTGTGGTCTCACCAAGGCCCTGAACAGCTGCAGTATCCTTGTTCCTATACTCAAACCCTCTTGATATGAAGGCCAACATACCATTTGCCTTTTTAACCGCCTGCTGTACCTGCATGCTTGCCTTCAGAGACTGATGTACAAGTACCCCTAGGTCTCTCTGCACTTCCCTATCTCTTAATCTATTGCCATTCAAATAGTAATCTGCCCTCCAGTTTGTATTACCAAAGTGGATAACTTCACATTTATCCACATTGTAGTGCATTTGCCATGTATCTGCCCAGTCCCTCAATTTATCCAAATCACACTGGAGCTTCCTGACCCCCTCTTCCGTGCACACAACCCCTCCTAGCTTAGTGTCATCTGTCATCACCGTCTACCGACGTGTCAGTCTACTGGCGTGTCAATCTACCAATGTGTCAGTCTGCCAATGTTGCATCTTACTGACATTTCAGTCTGCCAACATCACAGTCTACCAATATGTCAGTCTATCAAAGTCACAGCCTACTGATGTCACAGCCTACCACTGAGTCAATCTATCAACGTCACATTCTACCAACGTCAGTTTACCAACATGTCAGTCTAACTACCAATGTTACAGTCTACCGACGTGTCAGCCTACTGACATCACAGTATACTGATGTCACAATCTACCTGCTTTACAATCTATTGACGTGTCAGTCTACCGACGTGACAGTCTACTGACATCCCAGTCTACTGGAGTGTAAGTTTTCCAATGTTACAGTCTACCGACGTGTCAGTCTACTGATGTCACAGTCTACCGATGTCACAATCTACTGACATCCCAGTATACTGGAGTGTCAGTCTGCAAATGTCACAATCTACTGACATGTCAGTCTACCAATGTCACAGTCTACTGAAGTGTCAGTCCGCCCATGCCATGCTCCACCGATGTGTCATTCTACCAATGTCGCAGCTTACTGATGTGTCAATCTGCCAGTCACAGCCTACCGATTTGTCAGTCTACCAAAGTCACAGCCTAAAATGTCACAGTCTATCGATGTGTCAGTCTGCCAATGTCGCAGCTTACTGACATGTCAGTCTGCCAATGTCACAGCCAACCGACACCAGTCTACCAACATCACAGCATACCCACGTCACAGTCTACTGACATCACAGTCTGCCAACGTGTCAGTCTGCCGACGTTAGTCTACCAATGTGTCAGTCGACCGATGTGACATTCTACAGAATTCACAGTCTGCCAATGTGTCAGTCTGCCAATGTCACAGTCTACTGTCATGTCAGCCTACCGTCGTCACAGTCTACCGACGTGTCAGTCTACCAATGTGTCAGTCTACCAATGTTGCAGCTTACTGACATTTCAGTCTGCCAACGTCACAGTCTATCGATGTGTCAATCTACTGAGGTCACAGTCTACCTACTTTAGAGTTACCAATGTCACATTCTACCGACATCATAATCTGCTGAAATGTCAGTCTACCAACATCAATGTCTCCAGCCAACACAGTATACTGACATCATGGCCTACTCACATGTCAGTCTAGTGATGTCACGAGCTGCCAACGTGTCAGTCTTCCGACGTGTCAGTCTACCAATGTCACAGTCTGCTGACATGTCAGTCACCTGATATCACAATCTAACAATGTGTCAGTCTGCCTACATAACAGTCTACTGACATCACAGTTTACCAATGTCACAGTCCACCAACATGTCAGTCTACCGATGTCACAGTTTACCGACGTGTAGGTCTACCGGCGTGTCAGCCTACCACTTCTGACGTTACTTTCTACTGATGTAACAGTTTACTGGAGTGTCAGTCTGCCGACGCCAGTCTACCAATGTGTCAATCTGCCATCATGTCAGTCTACCGACATGTCAGTCTACTAGCGTGTCAGTCTACCAATGTCACAATCTACCGACATGTCAGTCTACCAACTTGTTAATCTTCTGACATCACAGTCTACTGACATCACATACTACTGAAGTGTCAGTCTGCCGATGTCACAGTCTACTGATGTGTCAGTCTGCTGATCTCACAGTCTACTGACATCAGTATGCCGATGTGTCAGTCTGCCGACGTCACAGTCAACCAGTGTGTCAGTCGACGGATGTCACATTCTACCATCACAGTCTACCAACATGTCAGTCAACTGATGTCACAGTTTGCTGATGTTTCATTCTACCAGCGGGTCAGCCTACCAAGGTGTCAGTATACCAGCATCACAGTCTACCAACGTCACAATCTACCGACATATCAGTCTACCAGCGTCACACCCTACTGACATCACAGTCTACCATCATGTAATTCAATCGACATCACAGTCTGCCGATGTGCCAGTCTAATAACATCACATTCTTCCAACGTGTCGATCTATCTATGTCACAGTTTACTGACATAACAGTCTACCGACATCACAGTCTACTGATGTGTCAGTCTACTGATGTGTCAGTCTACCTATGTGTCAGTCTACCTATGTGTCAGTCTACCTACATATCAGTCTACCAACTTGTCAATCTGCCATTGTGTCAGTATACCGACGTGTCAGTCTACTAACTAGTCAGTCTACTAACGTGTCAGTCTACCAAAGTCACAGTCCAACCTCATATCAGTCCACTGATGTCACAGTCTGCTGACATGTCAGTCTACCAACTTGTCAATCTTCCGACATCACAGTCTACTGACATCACATTCTACTGAAGTGTCAGTCTGCCGATGTCACAGTCTACTGACATCAGTATGCTGATGTGTCAGTCTGCCGATCTCAGTTGACTGACATCAGTATGCCGATGTGTTAGTCTGCCGATCTCAGTCTACTGACATCAGTATGCCGATGTGTCAGTCTGCCGACATCACAGTCAACCAGTGTGTCAGTTGACCGATGTCACATTCTACCGATGTCACAGTCTACCAATGTGTCAGTCAACTGATGTCACAGTTTACCGATGTTTCATTCTACCAGCGGGTCAGCCTACCGACATGTCAGTATACCAGCATCACAGTCTACCAATGTGTCAATCTGCCATCGTGTCAGTCTACCGACGTGTCAGTCTACCAATGTCACAGTCTACCGACATCAGTCTGGCGACGTGTCAGTCTGCCGACATCACAGTCAACCAGCGTGTCAGTGGACCGATGTCACAGTTTACCGACATGTCAGTCTACCAACGTGTCACCCTACCGACATGACAGTCTACCAAAGTGTCAGTCTACTGATGTCACAGTCTACCGACATCCCAGTCTAATGGAGTGCCAGTCTACCTATGTCACAGACTACTGATGTGTCTGTCTGCCGATTCACAGACTACTGACATCATTCTGCCGACGTGTCAGTCTGCCAACGTCTCAGTCTACAGACATGTCAGTCTACCGACGTCACAGTCTACCGACATCACAGTGTGCCGACGTGTCAGTCTACCGACGTGTCAATCTACTGACCACCCAGTCCACCAATGTCACTGGGACCAGTGTGGGTGGGACAGATCCATGATAGGATTAGTTTGGAGGGATAAGGGCAGATGGGATCAGTGTGGGTGGGATAGATCCATGGATGGACGGGTTTAGAGGGAGAGTGGCAGGCGGGACCAGTGTGGGTGGGACAGATCCATGATAGGATGGGTTTAGAGGGGTCGGGGCATGTGGGACCAGTGTGAGTGGGACAGATCCATGGATGGGACGGATTTGGAAGTGTAGGAGCAGGTGGGACCAGTGTGGGTGGGATGGACCCATGTATAGGACGGGTTTAGAAGGATAGAGGCAGGTGGGACAGACCCATGAATAGTCTGGGTTAAAACCCCACCGTCCTCCCGAGGACCGGAAGTGCGAGTCCAAATGGCGGCCTCAGCCTCCCGGCATCGATCGCGGCTACGAATATGGTCCGGGGTGGGGGGGGTGGCGGTCCAGTGAACGGAGGGGCGCATGCGCGGCGGTGCGCGGCCTGTGAGGGAGGCTTCAGCGGAGGCTCCGGAGAGTTGGTGAGTGGAGGAGTGAGTCGGGGGGATGAGGGAGGGGACTGCCGCTACCTCCCCTTCCTCCCTGCACCAGCCCCTCACGCCACGGGAGCCCTCCCGGGTCCCCAGTCCTGGGCGCAGTAACCTCTCACCTCCCTCCCTCCCCGCCAGGACCATCCGTCCTGATCCCCCTCCCCGACCCGATCCTCCGTATGGTCCCTCTGTGGTCTCCCGTCCACCCTCCCTCTCCCTCCTACCATGGGACGCCTGAGTCCGGACCTCCGTTCTGACCCATCCTTGGAAACTGGTGCTGACCCCACTGTCCCCTCCTCCATCACCTCGGGACTCCTTCATTCTGGCCTCCTTAGGACCCCGTTATGACCACTGTTTTCTCCCCCTCGGGACCCCATGATGGTTGCAGTGTCCTCTTCCTTATCCCCACATACGCGGGACACCAGTCCTGAACCCACTGACCTCTCCTTCCAGGAACCCCTCCGTTGTGGCCACACTGACCTATCCTCCCATCCCCCCCACCCGGAGCTCTCCTTTGTGGTCGCACTTACCTCCTCCACCCCCTCCCTCCCTCCTCGCCACTCTCCCCAGGACCCCACATTAGGACTACTTTGACCTTTTTTTCCAAACCCCCCCCCCCCCCCCCGCACAATTCCAGGAGCCCACACCCGATGGAAGGTGAGCAGCCCCAGGTGCGCAGGAAGCCCCCCTCGCGGACAGGGGGCCGGGCAGGACCCCGGAGACGCTGCCACCCCGATCAGCGGGGCTTTATCTGCCCGGACTGCGGCAAGACGTTTGAGCACTCATGCCACTTTGAGCGGCATGTGCGGGTGCATACGGGTGAGCGGCCCTTTCGCTGCGCTGCCTGCGGCAAAGACTTCAACCACAAGTCAAACCTGGTGCGTCACCAGCGCACCCACACGGGCGAGCGGCCCTTCCGCTGCCAGACCTGCGGCAAGGAGTTCAGCCAGCCCTCCAACCTGGTCAAGCACCAGCTCACCCACACAGGCGAGAAGCCCTTCCGCTGCCAAACCTGTGGCCGGCCCTTCAGCCGCCTCTCCAACCTGGCCACCCACCAGCGCACCCACACCGGTGAGCGGCCCTTCCGTTGCCCTGTCTGTGCCAAGGACTTCAGCCAGTCATCCATCCTGCGGCGGCACGAGCGCATCCACACCCGGGACAGGACACGTCAAGGGGCACTCTGCCCCACTGAGGAAACAGGGACAGACGGGTAGGTAAAGGGGGGAGGGGGTGGGGATGGACGGGTAGGTACGGTGGGGGGGGGGTGTGGGGATGGTCGGTTAGGTACCAGGGGTGGGATGAGGGTGGGACAGGTAGGTACGTTGGGGGAGGGGGTGGGGACGGATAGTTATGTACCGGGGGAGGGACACAGTAGGTTTGGGGGAGGAGCAGATGGATGAGTAGGTGGGAGGGGAGGTGACAGGGAACGACGGGTATGTACCGGGGGGGGGGGGGGGGTGGGTGTAGACAGGCAGGTAGGTACCTGAGAGGAGGAGGTGGCTGGGGACTGACAGGATTGCAGGATTGAGGGGGGTTGGGGACACAGGGATAGGTATAGGGCGTTGGGGAGAAGGAGTGGTGGGGACGGACAGGTAGGTATAGAGGAGGAGGAGCAGTGGGGGCTGACTGGTAGGTATGGGGGGTGGGGACAGGGTCAGACGTAGATTCTGAGCGGGAACAGACGTGTTGGTACAGGGGGGGATGGACAGGAAGGTACGGGGCTGGGGTCAGATGGGAAGGTACAGATGGGGTTTCTGGGTAATGGGTTTTGGCGATGGGGGTTTGGGGGGCAGTGAGCTTCAGGGACAGGGGTTCCAGGGATTAGGTTTCAGGGCAGGGGTTTTGGCTGGTGGGATTTGGGGTGGGTAGGTAGGCAGCTTGAACGTTGCCTTCCTCCTGTAACATCCTCTCCTCCCCTAATGCAGACTGCTGGATGTGGAGGATTTGCAGCTGTGCCCATCACCAGAGGCAGCTGATGATCGGGATCCCTCGGAGCCCCCAGACCCGGACACCGCTGAACTCTTCATCTGCTCCGATTGTGGCAAGAGTTTCAAGACCATGTCCTACTTGGAAGGGCACCAGCTCGAGCACTTGGCCCAGGACGGTTCGCCGGGCAGCCCTCCTTGACCCCAACCCCTCCCCATTTCTCCCTCATCCACTGAACACCTCCCTCAACTTCTCCCCTGTACCGTCCCCCCACCCAACCCCAAACCTTCCTTGATCCCAACTCCCCCAAACTCCTTCCTCAACCTGTCCCCACCTTGACCCTTCTGCCATCTTGTCAACCCCACCCCTTCCTCCACCTAGTCCTGACTCCTCCCCATCCTGCTCTGAACCAAACCACTCCCTCATCCTCTTCCCTCAACCAATTTTCAACCCTTCCCCTACCCACCCTGATACCAACCTCCTCCATCTTTTCATACCCTCCCAAAACCCCTCACTGACCCATTCCCCATCCCACCCGAACCCCCCCCTTCCCTCCCCTACTCACCTTCATCCTCCCCCCAGAGCAGATGAATGGAGCCAGACGCCCTGCGGATGACGGGGAGCTGTGTGGCCGTTGTGCATTCCCCACCCGGACCTTCCCCATGCCTTACGGGAAAGCAGGCGTGGGGCCAGCTGGATTATCTTTGCCATCCATTGCAGGCGGACGCCATCTCTCCCTCTTCTCTCTTGATACTTTTTTGTTGTTTGCGTCAGAAGTTTGTGAAATAAACCTGGTTGTCTAATGCGGGGCCAAGACCCTGGCGAGGGGGTTTGTCAGCGAGACTACAGCACGTCGACGTGCAGGAGGGGAGTGTGTCGACGATTCCCAATGATGTCAGTGCAGAGGAAGCCGAGTCTGTACGCAGAACGTTACAATTCAGGACAGGCCCTTCAGCCCACAATGTTGTGTTGACCCACCCTTCCCTCAATCACATCCATAACCCTATACAGTAAAACCCCTGTGATCCAGAATTCAAGCAATTGGCAACCTCAAGCAACAAGCAAAAATATCACAGAAAATAGGTAAAAAAAAATACATAAGCTTAAAATTGGCACACCTTGCCAATTGTGCAACATGTAGTGGCAAACAACTGGAAAATTCACTTATCTGTCATCTATCAATCCCCTCTAGGTGTCGGATACCAGGGATTTTACTGTACTGGTCTCAGTCTTTTAAATGTCTCTATTGTACCAGCCACCAACACCACCCCCAGCAAATGCATTCCTGGCACCCTCTACTCTGAGAAAAGTTACAGCACAGAAACTGGCCTTCAGCCCTTCTAATCTGTGCCAAACCTGCACTGTTCCTATCCCTGAACACCCCGCCCCATCCATGAACATGTCCAAATTTTTCTTAAATATTAAAATCAAGTCCACATTCACCACTTCAGCTCATTCCACATTCCCATCACTCTCTGAATGAGGAAGGTCCCTCCTCTTAACCCCCCCCCCCCCTTCATCCTTTACCCCTGTCCTCTGGTTTGTGTATCACCTAACCTCAGTGAGAAAAGCCAGCTTGCATTTACTCTATACACAATTTGTGTAACCTCTATCAAATCTCCCCTCATCTACATTCTAGGGAATAAAGTCCTAACCTATTTCACCTTTCCCTGTAATTCTATTACAGGGAATATCCTTGAAACTCTCTGCACTCTTTCAATCTTACTGACATCCTTCCTTGTAGTGAGGTGACCAAAACTGCACAGATCGAGACTCCCGGATGTATGTGGTCTCCCAGGTGCCAGGATCAAAGGCGTCTCAGATTGAGTCCAAAGCATTCTAAAGCATAAGGGTAAGCAGTCAAGTCAAGTCGCCTTTATTTATTGTTCATACCGTGCTCGCACGGTAGGATGAGATAGCATTTCTCCAGGACCTTAGAGCATAGAAGGACAACTAGATTTGAAGAGAGAGGAATCAGATTGTTAAAATTAATGAAGGAGAGGGGATAGTAAAAGTAGATGGTATGAAAAGGAGTGAATGTGGGGGACCTCTCAAGTTTATATATTTCAAAGCAAGGAGCATGTTAAGTAAGGTGGATGAGTTTATTGCGTGGATTGACAACACGGAAATATATTGTAGCCAAATGTTCCAGGATTCCATTGCTTTAGGTGTGATAGAACAGGGGAAGGGAGTCACATTGCTTGTTAGAGAAAACATTACAGTGGTGCTATGGCAGGGTAGATTGGAGTGCTCAACCAGTGAGGGTATTTGGGTGGAAGTGAGGAAAGGGAAAGGCATAATGGGGGTATAGTTAATTTTGAGGAGCTGCGAAAGGATTAGAAGGTGTGGATTGGGATAATTTTCTGAGAAGGAGGCAACAGATAAATGGAGGATGTTCAAAAGGGAAATTTTGAGAATACAGAGTTGGTCTGTCTCTGAGGATTAAAGGAAAGGTTAGAAAATATAGAGAGTCTTGGTTTTTAAGGGATATTGGGAATTTAGTTTGGAGAAAGGGATGTGGACAGCAGAGAATAAATAAATAAGGTGCTTGAAGGATGTAAAGAGTGCAAAACAAATGAAATTAGAATGACTAAAAGGAAATATGAAGCTGCTTTGGCAAGCAAGGTAAAAATAAATCCAAAGAGTTTCTACAGATATATTAAAAATAAAAGAATAGTGAGGGATAAAATTGGGTGGCAGGCTTTGTGAGGAGCCAGAAGAGAGGGAGGAAATTTTAAATGATTTTTTTCTTCAGTATTCATTAAGGAATATTGAGTCAGGTCAAGTAAGGAGAACTAGTAGTGAGGTCATGGAAAATGTACAGATTAATGAGGAGGTCGAACTGGCGACTTTAAAGAGAATAAAAGTGGATAAATCTCTGGGCCCTAACAAGATATTCCCTACGAGTCTGAGGGAGGTTAGTAAAGAAATAGCAGGGGCTCTGACAGAAATATTTAAAATGTCATTAGCCACGGAGGAGGTGCCAGAGGATTGGGAGGGGTGGGGGGGGGGGCTCTAAAAAAGCCTGCAAAAGTAAACCTGGTAATTATAAGCTCATGAGTCTGATGTCAGTGGTAGGTAAATTAATGGAGATGGAATATACAATTATTTGGATAAAAGGATTGACTAGGACATGGTTTTGTGTGTGGTAGATCATGTTTAACAAATCATATAGAATGTTTTGAGGAGGTTACTGAGAAGGTTGATGAAGGGAAGGTTGTGGGATGTCTATATGGACTTTAGTAAGGCCTTTGACAAGAGATTAGTGATTAGGTATTAATGTTGAAGTAGTGAAATGGATTCAACAATGGTTGGATGGGAGATGCCAGAGTAGTGGGGGAAATTGTCAAATTGGAGGCTGGTGACCAGTGGAGAGCCTCAGGGATCGGTCCTGGGTCCATTGTTGTTTGTTATATATATTAATGATCTGGATGATAGGGTGGTAAATAGGATTAGTAAGTATGCAGATGATACTAAGATTGGTGGTGGTGTGGACAGCAATGAAGGTTTTCAAAGCTTGCAGTGGATATAGGCCAGTTAGAAGAGTGGGCTGAAAGATGGTAGATGGAGTTTAATACTGATAAATGTGAGGTGCTACATTTTGGTAGCAATAATCAGGTAAGGTCATACATGTTAAATAGGAAACAATTAAGGAGTGCAGTAGAACAAAAGGATTTAGGAATTCTGGAACATAATTCCCTGAAAGTGGAGTCACGTGTAGATAGGCTGATGAAGAAAGCTTTTGGTATGTTGGCCTTCATAAATCATGGTATTGTGTCCAGGAGTTGGGATGTCATGTTGAAGTTGTATAAGCCATTAGTGAGGCCAAATTTAGAATATGTGCAGTTTTGGTCACTGAATTATAGGAAGGATATCAACAAAATAGAGAGAGTGCAGAGAAGATTTACAAGAATGTGGCCTGGGTTTAAGTTACAGTGTAGAAGATTGAGGGGTGTTTTGATAGAGGTGTTTAAAATGATGAGGGACAGATAGAGTAAATGTGGATTGGTTATTTCCATTGAGAGGGGTTGCTTCCAGCAAGAAAACATGGATTGAGTTTGAAGGTGATAAAGTATAGGGGAAATTTCTTCACTCAGAGGGTGGTGGGAGGGTTGAATGAGCTTCCAGCCAAAGTGGTAGATATGGGCTGGATTTTAATATTTAAGAAAAAGGTGGACAGGTATATGGACGAGAGAAGTGTGGAGGGTTATGGGCCGAGTGCAGGTCAATGGGACTAGGTGAGAAGGTGTTCAGCATGGACGAGAAGGGCTAAATTGGCTTGTTTCTGTGCTGTAATTGTTATATTTACATAGATATGTTAGGAAAGCAGTTAACACATGAAAATATTAAGACTGAAAGTCCACGGTGCAATATGCACATGTACTGGGGATTCAGGAGCTTGATGGCTTGGAGGGAAAAGTTGCTGGGCAAGAGCCGAGTGCTTAGGTACTTTCTGCCAGATGGCCAAAGGGATGTTGTGGTCCACATTGGTACCAATGACATAGATAGGAGTAAGGATGGGGGCGGTCCTGAAGAGGGAATATAGGGAGTTAGGAAGGAAACTCAAGGGTGGAAATCTTGGGATTGCTGCCTGTGCCACACACCAGTGAGGGTAGGAATGGGAAGTTGTGACAGATGACAATCTCTTCAGATGGTTGAAGAGTTGGGGCAGGGGGTGCAGATTTGTGGATCATTGGGATCTCTTCTGGGGAAGGTCTAACCTCTACAAAAAGGACAGGCTGCACCTGAACTAGAAAGGGATCAACGGCTTGGTGGGCAGGTTTGCTTGAGCTGTTGGGGAGAATTTAACTAGTTTGGCAGGGGATGGGAAAGAATAAGGCAAAGGTGGAAAGGATGATGCAATGTGTTATGGAGTTGTGAGGAAGGACAGACAGGGGTAAATGTCAATTGGAGGGGGTGAAATGTGTCTTTCAATGCTTGGAGTATTAGGAATAAAGAGGATGAACTTAAAGCATGGATCAGTACATAGAATTATGATGTGGCTGTTACAGAAACTTGGTTGGAGGAAGGGCAGGATCGGCTGATGCAGTACTAGGGGTTTTGGTCTTTTAAAAGGGATGAGATGGGAGGTAAAAAGGGGAGGGGAGTAGCATTACTGGTCAGGGATAGAATCACAGCTGTAGAAAGGGAGGATGCTGTAGAGCGAGTGTCTACAGATTCAGTGTGGGTGGAAGTCAGAAGGCCAAATAGCCCTTGGGATACTGAGGAACAGATAAGCAGACAGATTTTGGAATGGTGCAGAAATTACAGGGTTGTCATAGTAGACTTCAACTTTCTAAATATTGACTGGCACCTTCTGATTGCAAGAGGGATAGATGGGACAGAATGTGTCAGTTGTGATCAAGAAGGATTCCTGACACAGCTGACGAGGACATACTGAATCTAATACTGGATAATAAACCTGGTCAGGTGGCGGACCTCTCTTTGGGGGAACGTTTCAGTGATGGTGACCACATTGCCCTGAGCTTTAGCATAACTATTGACAAGGTTAAAAGCAGACAAAATGGGAATGTGTTTAATTGGGGAAGGGCTAACTACAATGGGATGAGGCAGGAACTAGGAAGAGTAAATTGGGAACAGAAGAAATGGGGAGGATGTTTTGGTTTGTCCCACCAAGACAGGAAAAAGATGGTAGGAAAAGGGAACTGTGGTTCACAAAACAGGTGAAGCAGCTAGTTAAGAGGAAGGAAGTGTGCATTTGATTTAGGAAGCAAAAAACAGGAAAGACTCACGAGAATTATAAGGTAGCCAGGAAGGAATTTAGGAGAGCTGGAAGAGGGCATGACAAGGTCTTGGCATGTAGGATTAAGGAGAACTCCAAGGTGTTCAAAGAACAAAGGATGATGAGAGTGAAGGAAGGACCACTTAAAGATAAAGGAGGCAACATATGCCTGGAAATTGGGGAGG
This sequence comes from Narcine bancroftii, assembly GCF_036971445.1. NCBI lineage: Eukaryota > Metazoa > Chordata > Chondrichthyes > Torpediniformes > Narcinidae > Narcine > Narcine bancroftii. The sequence goes on from NW_027211967.1 coordinate 197,512, forward strand.
TCCTACATGAATACTTTGCTTCAGTATTCACCAGAGAAAAGGACCTTGATCTGGGTCAGGTTGGAATAAAGCGTGAAATAGGAAGTGTTGGATCTTCTTAAAAACATTAAAATTAATCAGTTCCCAGGGTCGAACAAGGTGTACCCCAAGTTGTTGAGGGGAGAAAAGAGGTAGGTGGCGTGTTGATGATGATCTTTGTCTCCTGTGGCCACAGGAGAGGTGCCATAGGATTGGAGAATGGCAAATGTGCTCCCCTTGTTTAAAACAGGGCAATAGAGAATCCTGGGAATTATAGACTGGTCAGTTTACATCAGTGATGTGCAAACTAATAGAGAGGATTCTTAAGGACAAGATCTAAGGGCATTTGGGGAATTACAATCTACTCAGGGATAGTCAGCATGGTTTTGTGAAGGGAAGGACATCAGGGGTAAGGTTTTTTGTGCAGAATTGTGGAGAGGCTAAAATATTAGGGGCATTTAAGAGACAAGCAGACATGGAAGAAAAATGGAGGGTTTAGTATTTTTTTAAAAAAGGAATATATGGGTCACATAACATTGAGGGCTGAAGGGCCTGTACTGTGCTGTGGTTTTCTAAGATTGCTGCACAGATTGATAGGATAGTTAAGATGGCCTATTTAGACATACAGCATGGTAACAGACCCTTTTGGCCCATGAGTGGTGCCACCCAATTACATTAAATTAATTCCCAGTACTGTTTGAATGGTAGGAGGAAACCAGAGCAGACATGGGAAAATGTACAGATTCCTTACAGATAATGCTGGATTTGAACACTGGTTCCTGGTGCTATAACAGAATTGCACTAACTGTGCTGCCCTAGGCTTCATTATTCATGGGATTGAGTTCAAGAACCCATGTTACAATTCTACAAATCTCTGGTGAGACCACACTTATAGAGTATTGTGTTCAGTTCTGGTCACCTCATTTTAGGATGGATAAGGTTCAGAGGAGAGTTACCAGAATTATGTCTGGATTGGAAAATGCCATGCAAGGCAAGGTTAGCAGAGCCAGGACTTTGGGATGAAGGATGAGAGGTGACTTAATAGAGATATACAAGATTCTGAGAGGAATAGATAAGGTAGACAACCAGCACTTTTACACCCCCCCCCCCCCACCCCGGGCGGGAGAAGCAAACACCAGAGGACATGTACAAAATGAAGGGAGGAAAGTTTAGGGGAGACATCAGGGGTACTTTTTTTTTTGCCTGGAATGCCTTGCCGGGGGTGGTGGAGGATGAAATATTAGAGGCGATTAAGAAACTTAGGCACACAGATGAAAGAAAAATAGAGGTTTACAAGGTAGGAAGGGTAGGGCTTTTTTTGGTAGTACACAACATCGAGGGCTGAAGGGTCTGTACTGTGCTGTGTTCTATGAATACTCCAAATTTGACCCCACCAATACAATACCATAACATCTCATCTCCTGTACTCAATACATTGATTTATGAAGGCAAATCTGCAAAAAGCTCTCTGTACAACCCTATCTTCCTGTGATGTCACTTTCAGGGAATTATGTTTGTATTCCCAGATCCCTCTGTTTCCCCCTAAACCTTCCTCTCCTCACCATGAACCTATGTCCTTTGATGTTTGCTGTCACCATTCCAGGAGAAAGGTGCTAGCTTAGCTCTAGTAATCTTGTACACCTCACTGTAGATTCCCCAGTGGCTGGGGCCTATGAAAATAAACTGGCACAAAATGTAATAAATACATAAAAGTGATGGAGAAACTCAGCAGATCCCACAGCATCCAAAGAAGGCAAAGATATATAACCAGTGTTTTGGCCCTGAGCCATTCGCCAAGGTATGAGCAAAAAGCAGGTGGTGGGGGAAAGAGGAGGGCAGAAGGGGCATAGGTGGACATGGAGAGAAGGAAAAGCTGGGAGGGTGGGTTTGTGAATGTAAAGCTGGAGGGGAGTTGGGGGGTGGGGGAAAGAGGGAGAGGTAAAATGGTCAGCACAGTTAGTGTAACTATTAATAGTGCCATCAACCTGGGTTCAAATCCGTTGCTACCTGTAAGGAGTTTGTACAGATCTGCACAGGTTTTCCCTGGATGCTCTGGTTTCCTCCCACCCTCCAGGGTGTAATTCGGGTGGAATTGGCTGCTACTGTGCTGTAAAAAAAAATGGGTGGGGTGATGGAGGAAAGGAGACAGGGAAATGGAAAGACAGGCTGGGGAACTAACGGAAACTGAAGTCGATGTTAATGCCCTCAGGCTCTTGTATTCGCCTTCTATGGAAGCTGTGGGCTTGCTGAATTTCTCCAGCACTTTGTGTATTTACCACAACTACTGCGTCTGCAGACTTTGTTTCACGAGCACAAAATGTAAAAAGATAGTAAAAGTCTTTACAAATGTGTAAAGCAGAAAATGGTGGTTCAAGTGAATGTAGGTCCTTGGAAGAGGAGGTTAATATTGGGAATGGCTAAAGCCTCAAAAACTGTTTTGTGTCGATCTTCAAGGTGTCTAACATGCCAGAGAGATGCTAAGGGTGCAATGGGAAGCAAGGACCTTGAAACAATCATGCACTAAGGAGTTAGTGCTGAACAAACTGGTGGGTCTGATTGTAGATCAGTGCCCTGGTCACAATACATTGCATCTCACGGTACTGGTGAAGTGGAATAAATTATAGTGGAGGAGTTTTTGGTAATTACAAAAATATCCTGGACTCTGGGCAGGTTCCAGCAGATTGGGAGACGGCAAATGTTATGTCACTAACCTCAACCTGCATTGAGACTCCTCTGTCCACAAGGGGTGTGAGGGAATGCTCTTGCTTTGCCTGGGTGGAGTTAGTCCGTCTTCCTGACATCCTCTGCACCACCTACATACTCTTCTCTGTCCACAGGGAATGTTGACTGGGTACAGTACATCTGCTACATCTCCCACACCACCCCTTCTCTGTACACAAGCCAGAAGCGTAAGGAAGTGACTGGATGGAATTAGTCCATGTGCATGACATCCACCACACGTCAACCCTCTGTCCACAAAGGGCTGTCACAGTTGACATAGCAGTTAGCGCACTGCCGTTACAGTGCCAGTGATTGGGACTTGGATTTAAATCCTGTGCTCTGTAAGGAGTTTGTATGTTCTCCCCATGTCTGCGTGGGTTTCCCCAGGGGCTCCAGTTTCCTTCCACCATTTGAAATATACCAGGGGGGTGCAGGTTAATTGGGTGCAAATTGGACAACATGGGCGTGTGGGTCAAAATGGCCTGTTACCGTGATGAATGTCTGAAAAGGTTGGGAGTGTAAGGGAACACTCAACTTTCCCTCAGTGGAATTAGTCCATGTACACATCCACCACACCAACCCTCCTCCATCCACAAGGAGCATGAAGGAACACTCTCGTCTTGCCTGGGTGGAATTGGCCCACGTACACAACCTCCACCTGACCTTCCCCCATTCACAAGGAATGCAAGGGAACACATGCCTTACCTGGATGGAATTAAGTGTGTAGGCGGCATCCACTGTACCTTCCCCCCACCACCAAAACCGACCCTCTGTTTACGTCAGGAGTGTGAGGGAACAGTCCCCCAACCTTCGAGTACCCAGGATGAATTTAAACCCCTCACCCAGTGAACTTCCTCTGCGATTTATCCAAAGCCAGTCCATCCTTCTGCGACTAAGACTGGAACCACATGGAGCACTTCAAGTGTGGCCTCACCAGCACCCTGTGCAATTCTTCAAGCTTCCATTTCTCACACACAATGACCTGGCCTCCATAACCACCCTCTGGCTAAAGAAATTCCTTCATATCTCTGTTCTAAATGGATGCCCTTCGATCTTAAGTTGTGCCCTCTTGTCCCACTCTCCCATCATGGGAAACAACTTTTGAACATTTACTCTACATCTTTCAAGATTAAAATGTTTCAAGATCCCCCAAATCTAAATTCCACAGAATACAGTCGAGCTGCCAAAGGTTTGTCATCTGGTAACCCTGGAATCACTCTCGTGAACCTCCCCTGTACTCCCTTATGTCAGCACATCCTTTCTTAAATGAGGAGCCCAAAACCACTCGACTACTCTGAGAGGTCTCACCAATGCCTCATCAACATCACATCCCTTGTATTCTATTCCTCTGGAAATGAAAGCCTTCTTCACCATTTACTCAATCTGCAGGTTGACTTTCAGCAAATCCTGCACGAGGACTCCCAAGTCCCTTTGCCTGTGGAAATGTTCAATTTTCTCCCTATTTAAAAATAATATGCCCATTTATTTCTTCCATCAAAGTGCCTGATTGTATGCTTTCTGACATTTTATTTCATTTGTCACTTCTACTCTAAGGCATTCTGCAGCCTCCTCGTTTCCTCAATACAACCTGCTCCTCCACCTACTTTTTTTTGGAATATTTGAATTTTTAAAGTCAAACGTGCAATCAACAAAAACAGGAAAAAATTGAATACTGAGGAAAAATGATGATCTATGATGGCTGTAATTCCCCCACCCCACCCTCCCATGAAGTTAATAAAGTCCCAAAGAGAGAAGAAAAAGAAAAGGTGGGGGGGGGGGGGAGAGATTACCAGGGATCTATTGTCTACCTCACAAATTTCAAATTTTCAGAATTTACCTGGATCTCAAGGGGACATTAGTGTCAGTCTTATGGGCGATATGGGGCACAATTAAAGATTTGCATCTGCATTTTGTAAATTTGGCTGCCATATTTGTAAGAACATGTTGTATTTTTTCTTAGGTAATCTCAAGGGAAGCCATTATGTATTTCCACATTCCAACGGGCTATACCTAGATATGAATCAGATGTCCAAGTAACTGCTATACATTTTCTGACCAATGAGATGTTGACAAATATAGTTTAATTACCACCTTATTTTAGGCAATATACTGGCAATATTCCCCAATAAGAATAGCTCTTGGTACTGTGGCCATTGAATTCCTGTAATTTGCTTTAAGAGTTTCCCCAGATCTACCCAAGTTGAATGTAAAAAAAGTTCCCATCTTCTCACTGCACCTTAAAGCATTGATCCGAAATGTCTGCTTTTATTTAATTTTTATGGGGAGATATAGCTGGTGAAAAATATATTGTACCTATCTGCATCTTACATTTATTGCATTTGACATCTAGTCACAGTATAAATTGGACCAGTTTGAGCAACAATACTTAAATTTAAGTCTGATTCCCATCTCCTCCACCTACCTTCATATCATTGGAAAACTTGGCCACAAAGCCATTCAGTACATAATCTAAATCAGTGGTTCCCAAACTCCTTTGGTCTGCCACCCCCTTGACCTCCAGGCCACATCCCAAGCACCCACTCCCTCCCCCCATACAAGAGCACAGGGGTGGGGGAGTTAGTGGCAGCACTGAGTGGGGTGGGGAGGGCTACTGGTGGTGCCGTGGGGTGGGGGTGTTTAGTGGTGGCGCCGAGTGGGGTGGGGCCGGGGGAGTTAGTGGCAATGCTGAGTGGGGTGGGGGAGTTAAGTGAGGATGCCAAGCAGGTGGGGCAGTTAGTGGGGTGGCCGAGCGGGGTGGAGGTATAGTGGGGGGGGGCATTGGAATGGGGGGTTTAGTGGGGGGGGGCAAGCGGGTTGGGGAAGTTAGTGGGAAGGCCGAGCGGGGTGGAGGAGTTGATGGGGGGGGGTTGAGCAGGGAGGATGGGTCGAGTGGGGTGGGGGAGTTAGTGGAGGGTGCCAAATTGGAGAGGGAGGTTAGTATGGGGGAGTTAGTGGGGAGACCAACCGGGGTGGGGAGGTTAGTGTGGGTGGGCTGAGCAAGGTGGGAAGGTTAATGGGGGGCTGAGCAGGATGGGGAGGTTAGTGGGGGGGCTGAGTGGGGTGGGGAGTTTAGTGGGGGGCTGTGGGGTGGAGGCCATTAGTGGGGGAGTGAAGCAGGGTGGGTGGAGTGAGTGGGATGACTGAACAGGGTAGGGGAGTGAGTGGGGGGTGGGGCAAGCATGGTGAGAGGGTTAGTGGCGGGGCTGAGCGGATTGGGGTGTTAGTGGGAGTCGGCTGAGTGGGATGGTGGGTTAGTGGAGGGGGGCCAACTGGGGTCGAGGCATTAGTGGGGGCACTGAGCAGAGTGGAGAGGTCAGTCAGGGCATTGAGCAGGGTGGGGAGTTAGTGGGTGAGCCAAGCAGGATGGGAGGAATTAGTGAAGTTGCTGAGCAGGGTGGAGGAGTTAGTAGGGGTGGGTTAGTGGGGGGAGATAGTGTGGCGGCCGAGCAGGGTGGGGGAGTTAGTTGGAGGGCCGAGCATGGTGGGGGTGTTGGTGGGGGGGCCAAGTCGGGAGAAGGAGTTGGTGGGGGGGGGGGGGCGAGCATGGTGGTGGGGCCAAGCAGTGTGGGGAGGTTAGTGGGGGAGCTGAGCAGGGTGGGGGGCTGAGCAGGGTGGGGGGGGGGGGTTAGTGGATGAGCCAAGCAGGGTGGGGGGGATTAGTGGGGTTGCTGAGTAGGGTGGAGGAGTTAGTGGGGGTAATGAGCAGGGTGGGTGGGTTAGTGGGGGGAGACAGTGGGGTGGCCAAGCAGGGTGGGTGGGTTAGTAGGGGACTAAGCTGGCTGGAGAGGGAGTTACTGGGGGCACCAGGTGGGATGGAGTTCGTAGGATGGTTGAGCGGGTATGGGGAGTTAGAGGGGGTCTGAGCCAGGTGCGGGGAGATAGTGAAGGGCTGAGTGGAGTGGGGTACTCAGTGAGGGGGCGAGCAGGGTGACAGGGTTAGTGGTGTGTCTGAGTGGGGTTGTAGAGTTTACGGGGGTGCCGACTGGGTTGGGGGAGTCTAGCTGGGTGGGGGAGTTGGTGGAGGGGCCTAGCGAGGTGGGTGAGTTGGTGGGGGGGCTGAGCGGGGTGGGTGAGTTGGTGGGTGTCCGAGCGGGATTGGAGAGTTTGCGGGGTGGGGGAGGGGGTTGGAAGGCCGAGCTGGGTGTGGGAGTTGGAGCGGGGGCCGAGCTGTGTAGGGGAGATAATGGGGTGTTCAAGCGTGGTGGGGGAATTTATGGTTGGCCGGCCGGAGTAGGGGAGTTAGTAAGGGGGGAGCCAAGCTGGGTAGGGGAGTTAGTGGGGGGGCCGAGCAGGGTGGTGGAGTTAGTTGGAGGGCCGAGCATGGTGGAGGAGATAGTGGGGAGGGCGGTCTAAGCGGGATGCAGGAGTTTATGGGGGGCTGGGAGGTGTAGGGGGGCTGAGCGCGATGGGGGAGTTCGTGGGGGGCCAAGTGGGGAGGGGGAGATGGTGTGGGGGGCAGAGAGGGATGGGAGTGTTGAGGGGAGGCCGAGCTGGGTGGAGTAGTTGGTGGGGGTGCCATACGGGGTAGCGGAGTTCAAGGTGCCGCCGAGTAGAGTGGAGGGGTCATTGGGGGCATTGAACGTGGTGGGGGACTTAGTGGAGGGGTCCGAGCAGGGTGGGGGTGGGGGGGGCCGAGCAGAGAGGTTGAGTTTGTGTGGGGCATGAGCTGGGTAATGGAGATAGTGGGGGGTCCAAATGGGGTGGGGGAGTTGATGGGGGACGGGGTGGGGTAGGGAAGTTACTAGGGGGGCCAAGCGGGCTGGAGGAGTTAGTGAGGGGCTGAATGGGGTGGGGGAATCAGTGAGGGGCCGCGCGGAGTGACAGGGTTAGTGGTGGGTCCGAGCGTCGTGGGGGAGTTCGCGGGGGGCGAGCGGGGTGAAGGAGTTGGTGGGTGGCTGATCGAGGTGGGTGAGATGGTGGGGGGGGCCAAGCAGGGTGGAGAGTTGGTGGGGCCAAGCAGGGTGGGAGAGTTGGTGGGGGGGCCAGGCAAGGTGGATGAGATGGTGGGGGGGCCAAGCTGGGTGGGGGAGTTGATGGGGGGCCAAGCAGGGTGGAGGCGTTGGTGGGGGAGCCGAGCAGTGTGGGGGGAATTAGTGGGGTTGCTGAGCATGATGGAGAAGTTTGTGGGGGTGCCAAGCAGGGTGGGGGAGGTAGTGGGAGGGCGAGTTGGTGGAGGGCCTAGTGAGGTGGGTGAGTTGGTGAGGGGTCCGAGCTTTGTGGTGGAGTTGGTGGAGGGCCGAGTGGGGGAGTTGGTGGGGGGCCGAGTGGGGGAGTTGGTGGGGGGCCGAGTGGGGGAGTTGGTGGGGGGCCGAGTGGGGGAGTTGGTGGGGGGCCGAGTGGGGGAGTTGGTGGGGGGCCGAGTGGGGGAGTTGGTGGGGGGCCGAGTGGGGGAGTTGGTGGGGGGCCGAGTGGGGGAGTTGGTGGGGGGCCGAAGTGGGGGAGTTGGTGGGGGGCCGAGTGGGGGAGTTGGTGGGGGGCCGAGTGGGGGAGTTGGTGGGGGGCCGAGTGGGGGAGTTGGTGGGGGGCCGAGTGGGGGAGTTGGTGGGGGGCCGAGTGGGGAGTTGGTGGGGGGCCGAGTGGGGGAGTTGGTGGGGGGCCGAGTGGGGGAGTTGGTGGGGGGCCGAGTGGGGGAGTTGGTGGGGGGCCGAGTGGGGGAGTTGGTGGGGGGCCGAGTGGGGGAGTTGGTGGGGGGCCGAGAGGGTGTTGGTGGGGGCCGAGTGGGGAGTTGGTGGGGGCCGAGTGGGGGAGTTGGTGGGGGGCCGAGTGGGGGAGTTGGTGGGGGCCGAGTGGGGAGTTGGTGGGGGGCCGAGTGGGGAGTTGGTGGGGGGTCGAGTGGGGGAGTTGGTGGGGGGCCGAGTGGGGAGTTGGTGGGGGGTCTGAGCGGGATGGGGGAGTTGGTGGGGGGGGCGAGCGGGGTGGGGGAGTTGGTGGGGGGCCGAGCGGGGTGGGGGAATTGTTGGGGACCGAGCAGGGTGGGGGAGTTGGTGGGGGGCCGAGCGGGGTGGGGGAGCTGAGGAGTGTGGGGGGAATTAGTGGGGTTGCTGAGCAGTGTGGAGGAGTTTGTGGGGGTGCTGATCAGGGTGGGAGGGGGCAAAAATTGTGGGGGGAGATAGTGGGGGGGCCGTAGGATGGGTGGGTTAGTTGTGGGCTAAGCAGGCTAGAGGAGGGTTACTGGGGGTGCCAGGTGGACTGGAGTTCGTGGGTGGGTCGAGCAGGTCTTGGGAGTTAGTGGGGATCTGAGCAGAGTGTGGGGAGTTCGTGGGGGCACCAAACAGGGTGGGGGGTACGTGAGGGTCTGAGCGTGGTGGGGGAGTTGGTGGAGGGCCAAGCGGGGTGGGGGCGTTGGTGATGGGCGAGGATGACATGGTTAGTGGTGGGTCCAAGCGGGGTAGGAGAGTTTGCGGACTGGGGGGGCCCGAGTGGGTGGGGGACATGGTGGGGGTGCTGAGTGGGGTGGGGGGGACCGAGCAGGATTGGGAAGATAGTGGGGGGTCCAAGTGGGGTGGGGGAGTTTATGGGGGGCCAGGGGGTGTAGGGGAGTTAGTGGGGGGCCGAGCGCGGTGGGGGACTTTGTTGGAGGCTCGAGCGTGGTAGGGGAGTTCGTTGGGGGTCCAAGCGGGGAGGGGGAGTTGATGGGGGGGCAGAGAGGGCTGGGAGTGTTGAGGGGAGGTCAAGCTGGGTGTAGTAGTTGGTGGGGGGGGGGCCGAGCGAGGTGGGGGAGTTGGTGAGGGGTGCCGAATGAGGTGGGGGGGCCGTGTGGGGTAGTGGAGTTCGTGGGGCCGTGTGGGGTAGTGGAGTTCGTGGGGGTGCCAAGCAGAGTGGGGGGTCATTGAGGCATCAAACATGGTGGGGAGTTAGTGGAGGGGTCTGAGGCAGGTGGGGAAGTTGCTGGGGGTGCTGAGCGAGGTGAGGGTGTTGGTTGGGGGGCCGAGCGGAGAGGTTGAGTTTGTGGGGGTGGGCGAGCTGGGTAGTGGAGATAGTGGGGGGTCCAAGCGGGGTGGGGGAGTTGATGGGGGACTGTGTGGGGTAGGGGAGTTAGTGAGGGGGTGAATGGGGTGGGGGGGTCAGTGAGGGGACGAGCGGAGTGACAGGGTTAGTGTTGGGTCCAAGTGGGGTGGGAGAGATTGCGGGTGGGGGGGCTTAGTGGGGTGAGGTAGTTGGTGGGTGGCCGAGCGGGTTTGTGGAGTCAGTAGGGGCCGAGTGGGGTTGGGGGTCCGTGTGGGTTAGCAGAGTTTGTAAGGGCACTGAGCAGAGTGGGGGATTAGGGGGGGTCGAACACAGTGGGGGAGTTAGTGGAGGGGTCCGAGTGGTGTTGGGAGTGTTGGTGGGGGGGCCGAATGAGATGGGAGTGTTGGTGGGGGCGCTGAGCGAAGAGGTTGAATTTGTGGGGGAGACAAGTTGGGTAGGGAAGATAGTGGGGGATTCAAATAGAGTGGGGGAGTTGATTGGGGGAACAGGTGGGGTAGGGGTGTTAATAGGGGGGCTGAGTGGGGTGGGGGAGTCAGTGAGGGGCTGAGTGGAGTGACAGGGTTCGTGGGTGGGGTGGGCCGAGCCCGGTGGGTGGGGTGGGCCGAGCCCGGTGGGTGGCTGGGCCGAGCCCGGTGGGTGGCTGGGCCGAGCCCGGTGGGTGGCTGGGCCGAGCCCGGTGGGGGGAGTGGCTGGGCCGAGCCCGGTGGGGGGGAGTGCCCGGGCCGAGCCCGGTGGGGGGAGTGCCCGGGCCGAGCCCGGTGGGGGGGAGTGCCCGGGCCGAGCCCGGTGGGGGGGAGTGCCCGGGCCGAGCCGGTGGGGGGGAGTGCCCGGGCCGAGCCCGGTGGGGGGAGTGGGTGGGCCCAGCCCTGTGGGGAGAGTGGGTGGGCCCAGCCCAGTGGGGGGAGTGGGTGGGCCCAGCCCAGTGGGGGGAGTGGGTGGGCCCAGCCCAGTGGGGGGAGTGGGTGGGCCCAGCCCAGTGGGGGGAGTGGGTGGGCCCAGCCCAGTGGGGGGAGTGGGTGGGCCCAGCCCAGTGGGTGGGCCGAGCCCAGTGGGGGGAGTGGGTGGGTGGGCCGAGCCCAGTGGGGGGGGTGGGTGGGTGGGGAGGGTGGGTGGGTGGGTGGGCCGAGCCCAGTGGGGGGGGGTGGGTGGGCCGAGCCCAGTGGGTGGGTGGGTGGGCCGAGCCCAGTGGGGGGGGTGGGCCGAGCCCAGTGGGGGGAGTGGGCCGAGCCCAGTGGGGGAGTGGGTGGGTGGGTGGGCCGAGCCCAGTGGGGGGAGTGGGTGGGTGGGTGGGGCCGAGCCCAGTGGGGGGAGTGGGTGGGTGGGGGTGGCGAGCCCAGTGGGTGGGCCGAGCCAGTGGGTGGGCCGAGCCCAGTGGGGGGGGAGTGGATGGGGGGAGTGGATGGGTGGGTGGGTGGGCCGAGCCCAGTGGGGTGGGTGGGCCGAGCCCAGTGGGGGGAGTGGGCCGAGCCCAGTGGGGGGAGTGGGCCGAGCCCAGTGGGGGGAGTGGGCCGAGCCCAGTGGGGGGAGTGGGCCGAGCCCAGTGGGGGGAGTGGGCCGAGCCCAGTGGGGGGAGTGGGCGAGCCCAGTGGGGGGAGTGGGCCGAGCCAGTGGGGGGAGTGGGCCGAGCCCAGTGGGGGGGAGTGGGCCGAGCCCAGTGGGGGGAGTGGGCCGAGCCAGTGGGGGGGAGTGGGCCGAGCCAGTGGGGGGAGTGGGCCGAGCCCAGTGGGGGGAGTGGGCCGAGCCCAGTGGGGGGAGTGGGCCGAGCCAGTGGGGGGAGTGGGCCGAGCCCAGTGGGGGAGTGGGCCGAGCCCAGTGGGGGAGTGGGTGGGTGGGCCGAGCCCAGTGGGGGGGGTGGGTGGGTGGGGGGGGTGGGTGGGGGGGGTGGGTGGGGGGGGTGGGTGGGCCGAGCCCAGTGGGGGGGGTGGGTGGGCCGAGCCCAGTGGGGGGGGTGGGTGGGCCGAGCCCAGTGGGGGGGGTGGGTGGGTGGGGGGGGGTGGGTGGGTGGGGGGGGGGGTGGGTGGGTGGGGGGGGTGGGTGGGCCGAGCCCAGTGGGGGGGGTGGGTGGGTGGGGGGGGTGGGTGGGGGGGGTGGGTGGGTGGGGGGGGTGGGTGGGGGGGTGGGTGGGGGGGGTGGGTGGGTGGGGGGGGTGGGTGGGGGGGGTGGGTGGGTGGGGGGGGTGGGTGGGTGGGTGGGCCGAGCCCAGTGGGGGGGGTGGGTGGGTGGGGGGGGTGGGTGGGTGGGGGGGGTGGGTGGGCCGAGCCCAGTGGGGGGAGGGGTGGGGGGGAGTGGGTGGGGGGGGGGAGTGGGTGGGGGGGGGAGTGGGTGGGTGGGTGGGCCGAGCCCAGTGGGGGGGAGTGGGTGGGTGGGGGGGAGTGGGTGGGTGGGGGGGAGTGGGTGGGTGGGGGGGAGTGGGTGGGTGGGGGGGAGTGGGTGGGTGGGGGGGGAGTGGGTGGGTGGGTGGGGGGGAGTGGGTGGGTGGGTGGGTGGGTGGGTGGGTGGGTGGGTGGGTGGGCCGAGCCCAGTGGGGGGGAGTGGGTGGGTGGGGGGGAGTGGGTGGGTGGGGGGAGTGGGTGGGTGGGGGGGAGTGGGTGGGTGGGTGGGCCGAGCCCAGTGGGGGGGAGTGGGTGGGCCGAGCCAGTGGGGGGGAGTGGGGGGGAGTGGGTGGGCCTGAGCCCAGTGGGGGGGAGTGGGTGGGCCGAGCCCAGTGGGGGGGGAGTGGGTGGGCCGAGCCCAGTGGGGGGAGTGGGTGGGGCCGAGCCCAGTGGGGGGGAGTGGGTGGGCCGAGCCCAGTGGGGGGGAGTTGGTGGGCCGAGCCCAGTGGGGGGAGAGGGTGGGTGGGTGGGCCGAGCCCAGTGGGGGGAGTGGGTGGGGGGGAGTGGGTGGGGGGGAGTGGGTGGGTGGGGGGGAGTGGGTGGGTGGGTGGGCCGAGCCCAGTGGGGGGAGTGGGTGGGGGGGAGTGGGTGGGGGGGAGTGGGTGGGTGGGCCGAGCCCAGTGGGGGGAGTGGGTGGGGGGGAGTGGGTGGGTGGGCCGAGCCCAGTGGGGTGGGTGGGCCGAGCCCAGTGGGGGGAGTGAGTGGGTGGGTGGGGGGAGTGAGTGGGTGGGTGGGTGGGCCGAGCCCAGTGGGGGGAGTGGTGTGGGTGGGCCGAGCCCAGTGGGGGGAGTGGGTGGGTGGGCGAGCCCAGTGGGGGGAGTGGTTGGGTGGGCCGAGCCCAGTGGGGGGAGTGAGTGGGTGGGTGGCCGAGCCCAGTGGGGGGAGTGGGTGGGTGACCGAGCCCAGTGGGGGGAGTGGGTGGGTGGGCCGAGCCCAGTGGGGGGAGTGGTTGGGTGGGCCGAGCCCAGTGGGGGGAGTGGGGTGGGTGGGTCGAGCCCAGTGGGGGAGTGGGTGGGTGGGTGAGTGGGCCGAGCCCAGTGGGGGGAGTGGGTGGGTGGACCGAGCCCAGTGGGGGGAGTGGGTGGGTGGGCCGAGCCCAGTGGGGGGAGTGGTTGGGTGGGCCGAGCCCAGCGGGGGGAGTGGGTGGGTGGGTGAGTGGGCCGAGCCCAGTGGGTGGGTGAGTGGGCCGAGCCCAGTGGGTGGGTGGGTGGGCCGAGCCCAGTGGGTGGGTGGGTGGCCGAGCCCAGTGGGTGGGCCGAGCCCGGTGGGTGGGCCGAGCCCGGTGGGTGGGCCGAGCCCAGTGGGTGAGCCGAGCCAGTGGGGGGAGTGGGTGGGTGGGGGGAGTGGGTGGGGGGAGTGGGTGGGTGGGGGAGTGGGTGGGTGGGTGGGCCGAGCCCAGTGGGGGGAGTGGGTGGGCCGAGCCCAGTGGGGGGAGGTGGGTGAGTGGGTGGGCCGAGCCCAGTGGGTGGGCCCGAACCCAGTGGGAGGAGTGGGTGGGGGGAGTGGGTGGGTGGGGGGAGTGGGTGGGCCGAGCCCAGTGGGGGGGGTGGGTGGGTGGGGGGGTGGGTGGGTGGGGGGGTGGGTGGGCCAAGCCCAGTGGGGGGGGGTGGGTGGGTGGGGGGGGTGGGTGGGTGGGGGGGGTGGGTGGGTGGGGGGGTGGGTGGGTGGGGGGGTGGGTGGGGGGGGGGGTGGGTGGGGGGGGGGGGTTGGTGGGGGGGTGGGTGGGTGGGGGGGTGGGTGGGTTGGGGGGGTGGGTGGGTGGGTGGGCCGAGCCCAGTGGGGGGGGGTGGGTGGGTGGGGGGGGTGGGTGGGTGGGGGGGAGTGGGTGGGCCGAGCCCAGTGGGGGGGAGTGGGTGGGGGGGAGTGGGTGGGGGGGGGGAGTGGGTGGGGGGGGGAGTGGGTGGGTGGGTGGGCCGAGCCCAGTGGGGGGGAGTGGGTGGGTGGGGGGGAGTGGGTGGGTGGGGGGGGGAGTGGGTGGGTGGGGGGGAGTGGGTGGGTGGGTGGGTGGGTGGGTGGGTGGGTGGGTGGGTGGGTGGGTGGGCCGAGCCCAGTGGGGGGGAGTGGGTGGGTGGGGGGGAGTGGGTGGGTGGGGGGGAGTGGGTGGGGTGGGGGGGGAGTGGGTGGGTGGGGGGGAGTGGGTGGGTGGGTGGGCCGAGCCCAGTGGGGGGGAGTGGGTGGGCCGAGCCCAGTGGGGGGGAGTGGGGGGGAGTGGGTGGGCCGAGCCCAGTGGGGGGGAGTGGGTGGGCCGAGCCCAGTGGGGGGGAGTGGGTGGGCCGAGCCCAGTGGGGGGAGAGGTGGGTGGGTGGGCCGAGCCCAGTGGGGGGAGAGGGTGGTGGGGGGAGAGGGTGGGTGGGGGAGAGGGTGGGTGGGTGGGCCGAGCCAGTGGGGGGAGTGGGTGGGGGGGAGTGGGTGGGTGGGGGGGAGTGGGTGGGTGGGTGGGCCGAGCCCAGTGGGGGGAGTGGGTGGGGGGGAGTGGGTGGGGGGAGTGGGTGGGTGGGCCGAGCCCAGTGGGGGGAGTGAGTGGGTGGGTGGGGGAGTGAGTGGGTGGGTGGGTGGGCCGAGCCCAGTGGGGGGAGTGGGGTGGGTGGGCCGAGCCCAGTGGGGGGAGTGGGTGGGTGGGCCGAGCCCAGTGGGGGAGTGGTTGGGTGGGCCGAGCCCAGTGGGGGGAGTGAGTGGGTGGGTGGGCCGAGCCAGTGGGGGGAGTGGGTGGGGTGGACCGAGCCCAGTGGGGGGAGTGGGTGGGTGGGCCGAGCCCAGTGGGGGGAGTGGTTGGGTGGGCCGAGCCCAGTGGGGGGAGTGGGTGGGTGGGTCGAGCCCAGTGGGGGGAGTGGGTGGGTGGGTGAGTGGGCCGAGCCCAGTGGGGGGAGTGGGTGGGTGGACCGAGCCCAGTGGGGGGAGTGGGTGGGTGGGCGAGCCCAGTGGGGGGGAGTGGTTGGGTGGGCCGAGCCCAGTGGGGGGAGTGGGTGGGTGGGTGAGTGGGCCGAGCCCAGTGGGTGGGTGGGTGGGCCGAGCCCAGTGGGTTGGGTGGGCCGTGGGGCCGAGCCCGGTGGGTGGGCCGAGCCCGGTGGGTGGGCCGAGCCGGTGGGGCCGAGCCGGTGGGTGGGCCGAGCCCGGTGGGTGGGCCGAGCCCGGTGGGTGGGCCGAGCCCGGTGGGTGGGCCGAGCCCGGTGGGTGGGCCGAGCCCGGTGGGTGGGCCGAGCCCGGTGGGTGGGCCGAGCCCGGTGGGTGGGCCGAGCCCGGTGGGGGGAGTGGGTGGGTGGGGGAGTGGGTGGGTGGGGGGAGTGGGTGGGTGGGGGAGTGGGTGGGTGGGGGGAGTGGGTGGGTGGGGGGAGTGGGTGGGTGGGGGGAGTGGGTGGGTGGGTGGGCCGAGCCCAGTGGGGGGGAGTGGGTGGGCCGAGCCCAGTGGGGGGGAGTGGGTGAGTGGGTGGGCCGAGCCAGTGGGTGGGCCGAACCCAGTGGGAGGAGTGGGTGGGGGGAGTGGTGGGTGGGGGGAGTGGGTGGGCCGAGCCCAGTGGGGGGACGTGGGTGGGCCGAGCCAGTGGGGGGAGTGGATGTGGGGGGAGTGGGTGGGTGGGTGGTTGGGCCGAGCCGGTGGGTGGCCGAGCCGGTGGGTGGGCCGAGCCGGTGGGTGGGCCGAGCCCGGTGGGTGGCCGAGCCCGGTGGGTGGGCCGAGCCCGGTGGGTGGGCCGAGCCCGGTGGGTGGGCCGAGCCCGGTGGGTGGGCCGAGCCCGGTGGGTGGGCCGAGCCCGGTGGGGGGAGTGGGTGGGTGGGCCGAGCCCGGTGGGGGGAGTGGGTGGGTGGCCAGAGCCCGGTGGGGGGAGTGGGTGGGTGGCCAGAGCCCGGTGGGGGGAGTGGGTGGGTGGCCAGAGCCCGGGGGGGGGAGGGGTGGGTGGCCAGAGCCCGGTGGGGGGAGTGGGTGGGTGGCCAGAGCCCGGTGGGGGGGAGTGGGTGGGTGGCCAGAGCCCGGTGGGTGGGGGGAGTGGGTGGGTGGCCCAGAGCCCGGTGGGGGGAGTGGGTGGGTGGCCAGAGCCCGGTGGGTGGGGGGAGTGGGTGGGTGGCCAGAGCCCGGTGGGTGGGGGGACCGAGCAGGGTGGGGAAAGTAGATGGGTGGGCCAAGTGGGGTGTGTGGCCAAGCGGGGTGGGCTGAGCAGGATGGGGAAATGGGTGGGTGGGCTGAACAGGGTGGGGTAATGGGTGGGTGGGCCGAGCGGGGTGGGGGAGATGGTGGGGAGCCGAACAGTGTGACAGGGTTAGTGGTGGGTCTGAGTGGCATGGGAGCGTTTGCAGGGTGAGGGGCCGAGTGGGGTGAGGGAGTTGGTGGGGGGCTGAATGGGGTGGGTGAGTCGGTGACGGGCCGAGAAGGGTGACGGGGTTAGTGGTGGTTCCGAGCTGGGTGAGAGAGTTAGCGGGGGGGGGGGCTGAATGGGGTGGGGGAGTTGGTGGAGGGCCAAGCGGGGTGAGAGAATGGGTGGGTGGGCCGAGCGGAGTGACATGGTTAGTGTTGGGTACGAACTGATTGGGAGGTTTGCGGGGTGGGGGGCTGAGCGGGGTGGAAGCGGTCGAGCCTGGTGTTGGGGGTCAATGGCAGAGATGACCGGGACAGGGGGCGGTTGAAGCCAACCACCCTTCTCTATCTTTCACCATTTCTCTAACCACCAAAGGTCACCACTCTTTTGGCCATTGACCCCTTCGCAAGGGGAAACCGGCTGCTGTTGGGCGCTCAAAGGCTCTGCCCAGCCATCTCACTCTCTCTGCCAATGTCCGCTCTCCTGTCCTTCTGCAGTGCAGTGTCCGGTCCCTGCAATGAAAGACATTCCACCCTGTGATCGGGTGCCCGGGATGAGCTCCCTGCAATGTCCTTTCGTCTGCGTTGGGACCACACCAGAACCTGGAGTGGGGTTTTAAAATAGGAAATCTCTCTTGGGATAGCTCCTATTTCCACCGTTTTGTGGCGACCAACCCCTTTCCCCATCGTGCATCCATGGCTGGCCGTTTGTTTGGGTGGGAATTTCGGTGCCAAAACCTCTGGCTATCCAGCCAAGCCGCCATCGCATCATGGCGGCGCTTACTCTCCGACGACTTCCCCACCACACACGCACTCGCCATTCCAACTCCAACCGCTGCGCTCGTGCCTCCCGCCAAGGATCCGCGCAGCCTGGATGGCCACCTGGTCCTGCCAATCCGAATGAAGCAAGGGGGCGGGTCGCCATCTACCATTGGTTACTTCAGCAGTGTAGATAGGGGCGGGATCCTGCAGACGCGGTGATAAGTCAGTGAAGAGAAGAGGACGCGCGATAGCACGCTGTGATTGACGGACGGGTGCCCCAGGACAGGGGCGGGACCTAGGAGCCGGTTGGCCGGGGCTGGGGTCGGTCAGGAGCGCAGAGCGAGGCGATTGGAGGTCCGAAGCCCCGCCCAGGGACGCGGAGCCCGCCCCGTCCTCCCCGAGGGGGTCGTCGGCCTCAGTCGACGGGCGGACGGCGGCGGGTCAAGAGGAGGCGGCGAGCGGAGCGGGGCGAGAGGTGAGGAAGCGGGGGCCGGGCGGGCGGAGTGGGGGAAGAATATGGGGGACGACGCCGCAGAAGGTTCTGGAAACCGGATGTGGAGGCGAAGGTTCTGGAAACCGGATGTGGAGGCGCGGCCTCTCATCTCCCCCCCCCCCCATCAGTTTAGGGATAGAGATGGAGCTGCGCATGTGCACCGCCCCCTGCAGCACGCCACGCCTCCGTCATGGCCGCTCCCCTACACACAAGCCACTCCCTTGCACACCACGGCCTCTTATTACAAGCCACACCCTCTATTTAAGCCACACCTCCTACACACTAGTCACGCCCCTAATCAGCCCCAACACCTCCTACACACTAGTCACTCCCCTAATCAGCCCCTCCCATGTTCCTCTACACAAGCAACACCCCAAAACACAGGCCACTCCCTACACACAAACCATGCCCCCTCATCACAGAGTCCCACTCCTCACCAGTCCCTGCCCCTCCACCTGCCCGGACTCACCTGTCTCAGTTCCTGAATTTCAGGCAACATCCTACTAAATCTTCTCTGCAATCTTTCTATCTCAATGATATCATTCATGTAGTTAGATGAACAAAACTGCACACAATGTTTCACATTTGGCCTCACCAGTGCCTTAAATAACTTTACCATAACATCCCAACTCCTAGACTTAGTACTTTGATTTATGAAGGCCAATATCCCAAAAGCTCTCTTCACAACCCCATCCACCTGTGATGCCACTTTCAGGGAATTATGTATCCCTCTGTTCTACTGCATTCCTTAGTGCCAGACCATTTACCATGTTTGTCCTTTCAAAATGCAGCACCTCACACTTCTCTGTATTAAACTCCATCCTCCATTTTTCATCCCATTTTTCCATCTGGTCCAGACCCCTCTGCAAGCTTTGAAAATCTTCGCTGTCCACAAAGCTTCGAATCTTAGTGTCATTTGCAAACTTGCTGATCCAATTTACTACATTATCATCCAGATCATTAATATAGATGACAAACAACATTGGTCCCAGCACTGATCCCTGAAGCACACCACTAGTTACAAGCCTCCAGTCTGAGAAGCAATCATCCGCCACTACTCTCTGGCTTCTCCCATCCACCCATGATGAATCCAGTTCACTACTTCACCATGAACACCGAGCGTCTGAACGTTCCTAATTAACCTCCAATGTGCAACCTTGTCAAAGACCTTACTAAAGTCCACAGCCTTTTCTTCATCAACTTTCTTGGTAACTTTCTTGAAAAATTATACAAGATTGGTTAAACATGACCTACTAAGCATAAAGCCATGTTGACTAGGCCTAGTCAGTCCCTGGCTTTCCAAATAATTGTATATCTGATCTCTTCGAGCACCTTCCAATAATTTACCTACTACTGACATCAGGCTCACCAGCCTATAATTTCCAGGGTTACTTATGGAGCCTTTTTTAAATCACGTGAGTTACCCTCCAATCCTTCGGCACCAACACCCACGTCTAAGGACATTTTAAATATTTCTGCCAGAGCCCCTACAATTTCTACACTAGCCTCCCTCAAGGATTGAGGAAATATCTTATTTGCTTTAAGACAGCAAACACTTCCTCTTTAATCTGTATAGGTTGCATGACCTCACTACTTGTTTTCCTTACTTCCCACAACTGAGTGAATAGGAAATGGGCACTGAATGGGGCATAGATTCTCCCCTCAGGTGAAATTGGGTATAATTGGTGGTGCAGGCTCGTGGACCGGAAGGTCTGTTACCATGCTGTACGTCTGAATTTAAATATAATTCTCCTAAATTCCAACGAGTCTGCGATGAGAGCTGCAAACGCTCCTTGCATGATAACCCTTTCATTTCCCGAATTGTCCCATGAACCTCTTTTGAACCCTCTCCAACGTTAACACATCCTTTCATTTAATTTACATTTTATTTAGTTCTTGAAAAAGAAACGTGGCAGCAAAAAATATCAATAGAATAACCATATGTGTCTATTTAGACCTCTAATAGAAAACAACTGCCTTTCATTAATATACTTCACCAGTACATCCACCACTCCCTCCCTCCCCCCCCCCCACCCCCCCCCCGCAGGAAACCTAGATATTTATCCCTTTTTTTGTGTGTAGATGTCCAATTTATCAAACAGTTTGTAAGTCCTGCATTCAAACGCTGACATTTTGACCTGAGGCCCACTCCAGAAATGATGGTTCCACCCCCTCCCCCCACCAAATTATTCCAATCTCTCAGTACATTTTGTCTTCCTACCATTATACTTGCCCAAATAACCCAAGTGTGTCTCCCAAGAGTCTGGGCAAAAAGGAATTTGGATACCTGAAATTTCACCAATATACTATCTGTCATAATCCAAAACTCTCGAATTCTGGGACAAGACCAAAGCTCATGAACGAAGTCCCCTTTATCCGCCTCACAGTGCCAGCATTCAGGGGTAGTTTCCAACCCTAACTGTGCTGGGGACTGGGTGACCTGTACAAATGGGACAGGTTGTACCTGAACTGGAGGGAAACCAATATCCTAATGCTTTTGGGGGAAGGGTTTAAACTAGATTCGCAGAGGGTTGGGAACCAAAGTGAAGAGGCAGAGAAAGAGGTGGTTAACACACAAGAAGGGACAACTGTTAAGGAGTTTGTAAGGACAAAATTGAGGCCAAGGTGATGCATTGCAATGCAGCAGGGACACCGAGTCAAAAGTAATAAAAAAAAGGGCTGTAGGTTTTGTATTTGAAAGCACACAGCATAAGAAATAAAGTGGATGGTCTTGTCGTATAGCAACACATGTTGTAGCTGTCAGAGTCATGGCTAAAGGATGGATGTCATTTGGAGCTGAATGTCCAAGGATAAATAGTGTATTGAAAGGATAGGCAGGTAAGCAGAGGATGTGCCGTGGCTCTGTTGGTAAGGAACAACAATAAATCATTAGAAAGAGTTGACCTAGGATCAGAAGATATAGAATCAATGGGTTGAGTTCAGAAATGGCAAGGGTAAAGACACACTGTTGGCGGTTATATACAAATCTCCAAACAGCAGCTGTGATGTGAACAACAAATTGCAATAGCAGATAGAAAAAGCTTGAAGAGCTGTGTCATGAGGGATTTTAGCATGCATGTAGATGCATGCATGAAGTAAACCTTGCTGACAATCGACTCCCAACATCTTCCCAATCACTGACATCAGCTAACCGGTCTATAATTTCCTTTCTGCTGCTTCCTTGGGGTGGGTGACATTTGCGATTTTCCAGTCCTCCAGGACCATACCAGAATCTATAAGCCTTTTCTATCTGCTATTGCAATTTGTTGTTCACATCACGGCTGCTGTTTGGAGATTTGTATATAACCTCCAACAGTGTATCTTTATCCTTGCCATTTCTGAACGCAACCCATTGATTCTATATCTTCTGATCCTAGGTCACTCTTTCTAATGATTTATTGTTGTTCCTTACCAACAGAGCCACGGCACGTCCTCTGCTTACCTGCCTATCCTTTCAATACACTGTTTATCCTTGGATATTCAGCTCCAAATGACATCCATCCTTTAGCCATGACTCTGACAGCCACAACATGTGGCTTGACAAACCTTATGGAATTCTTTGAGGAAGGGACAAGCAGGGTGGATAAGGGACATGGAATGGATGTCGTGTATCTGGATTTTCAGAAGGACTTGACAAAGTGCCACACGAGACCATTTAGGTAAGAGCCTAGGGTAGAACAGAAAATGTCCTAGCGTGGGCAGAGTATTTGCTGATTGGCTGGAAGCAGAGAGTTGGAACACAGGGACCATATTCAGATTGGCTGCCAGTTGCTCGTGGTGTCCACAGGGGTCAGTGTTGGGACTTCTTTTTGTGTTGTATATTAATGATTTGGATGATGGAATGAATGGCTTTGTGGCCAAGTTTGCAGATAAGGAAGGTAGGTGGAGGAGCAGGTCGTATCAAAACACAGAGGCTGCAGAAGGACTAAGATAGATGAAGAGAATGGGCAGAGAAGTGGCCAATGAAATATAATGTTGGAAAGTGTCTGGTCACACACTTGGGTAGAAAAAAATAAATGGGCCGACTGTTCTTTAAATGGGGATAAAATTGAAAATTCCCAGATGCAAAGGGACCTGGGAGTCCTTGTGCAGGATAATCTGAAGGTAAACTTAACTGGTTGTGCCGGTTCTGAAGAAGGCTAATGCAATGCTGGCTTTAATTTCAAAAGGACTAGAATATAAGAGCAGGGATGAGATGTTGAAGCTTTATATTCCACCTTGCTTGGAGTATTGTGAGCAGTTTTGGGCTCCTCATTTATAAAAGGATGAGCTAATATTTGAGAGGGTTCAGAGGAGGTTCACTAGGATGAAAGGAGGGCACGGTTGGCGTAGGGGTTAGCGCAGCACTGTTTCAGTGCCAGCGATTGGAACCAGGGTTCAAATCCCATGCTGGGTGTAACAAGTTTGTAAGTTCTCCCCATGTCTGCATCGGTTTTTCTCAGGGGCTCAGGTTTCCTCCCACCGATCAAAACATAGGTCAATGGGGTGTAATTGGGCAGCACAGGCTTATGGGCCGAAAGGGCCTGTTACCGCGCTGTATGACTAAATTTAAAATCGTCTGATCAACATTTGATAGGTCTTGGCCTTCATATGTTGGAATTTAGGAGAACGAGGGGGGGATCTCATTGAAACATTTCAAATGTAGAAATGAGAATATGAGTCCTAAAGTAGTAACAAAAGTTGAGAAACAGAGAACATTCTTGTAACAATTGGATTAGGAACAGGACCCCGTATAACAAATCCTAACAAACATCCTCAGAAAGGTATATGGAAAAGTCTGTTCGAATGTTTTGAAAATCTGGGAATTTGTCGGTAAAAATATGCATCTTGTGAGCCATGCGACAGACTCCCTTGTGGTGAGACTAGCTGCAGGTGGGAGTGCTTCTTGCTGTAACTGAGTTCTCATGCTTTGCAAAGCATCTATAAATCCCTTGGTAACTGTGTTTGTTTATCAAGTATTCTTGGGTCCATTTTAACAGAAAGGCATGGACAGAGTAGATGTGTAAAGGTTGCTTCCTGCAGTGGGAGAGTTTGCAACAAGAGGGGACAAATTCAGGATTGAAGGGTGTCTGCTGAGAACAGAAATGCGGAGGAATTTATTCAGGGGAGGGCTATGAATCTGTGGAATTTGTTGCCATAGGTGGTTGTGGAGGTCAGGTTTTCGGGTGAAAGTCCCTCTGTTCTACAACTGTTCACTGTGCCAGTTCCCGTATCCCAAGCTCTCTCTGTTCTACAACCCTCCCCACCGTTCACTGTTGGGTCCTTGTATGTCTGATAGGGCCTCACCTGTGGTGGGAGCAGGTAGGGGACCACATGGGGACATAGAATAGGTAAAGGAGCAGATGTGTCCAGACCATGTTCCTATCGACATTACAAACCTTTCCCCTCCCCCCTTACTAGGAATCCGCATCGACAACGTGGGGGCGATGGATGGTAAAGACGTCACATGTCAGCAGGACCACTCATTGAGGGTCCAGGAGGTGAAAGAGATGGTGAAGATGGAAGAGGAGTGCACAGAGGAGGAGGAGCCAGAGGTGGAGGAGCTGGAGGTGGAGGGGCCTGAAGTGGAGGAGACGGAGGATTTGTGTATGGAGGACCAGGAGGAGGAAGAAGCAGGAGGGCAGGCCAGGGACTTCCTGCAGCGCCCCCGGCGAGCGATGGGGCGGCAAGTGGTCAGGAGGAGGCAGGACCCGTCCCCCTGTCTGTCTGATCCACCCATCTCTAGGCCCTTCCGCTGCCTGCAGTGCCCCCGCACCTTTGCTCAGTCCTCCACCTTCCTCACCCACCGTCGTACCCACACCAGTGAGCGGCCCTTCCTGTGCCCACAGTGCCCCCGCGCCTTTGCCCAGTACTCCACCCTTCTCACCCACCAGCGCACACACACTAGCAGCAAGGAGCCGGTGGTGGACATCAGTGGTGAGGGGCCAGAACAGATGCCTGTTGAGACCCCCCACTGCTGCCCGGACTGCGGCAAGGCCTACGCCACGCCGGCCCAGCTCCTGGTACACCGCAGCACACATACTGGCGATCGGCCTTTCCTCTGTGACGTGTGCCAGGAGGCCTTCGCACAGCCCACCCAACTGGCCGTGCACCGGCGCAGCCACGCCGGCGAGCGTCCGTACGAGTGCCCAGTGTGCCACCGACGCTTCGCCTATGACTCCTCGCTGGCTATGCATAGGCGGGCCCATGACGGCGAGCGCCCTTATCAGTGCGGGGCCTGTGGCAAGTCCTTCGCTGCCTCCTCCAAGCTGCTGCACCACCGGCGGCAAGCCCATGTTGGCGAGGAGGGGTCTCGTTGCCCTGACCTGCCGTCCCGGGGCCAGGCCGTCGAGAGGCCCCACCGCTGCGAAGTCTGCGGCCGCACCTTCGGGCAGCTGGTCAACCTGGCCAACCACCAGCGCACCCACGCCGGGAAGAAGGCCTTCCAGTGCCGCAGCTGCAGCCGCACCTTTGCCCGCTCCTCCGACCTACTGAAGCACCAGCGCACCCACACTGGCGAGAGGCCCTTCCAGTGCGAGCTGTGTGACCGCTCCTTCACCCAGCTCTCCACCCTGCTCAACCACCAGCGCATCCACCTGGGCGAGAAGCCCCACCACTGCGAGGCGTGCGGACGCTCCTTCACCCAGCTCTCCACCCTGCTCAACCACCAGCGCACCCACACCGGTGAGCGGCCCTTCAAGTGCGAGACCTGCGACAAGGCCTTCGCTCAGTCCTCCAGCCTGCTCAACCACCGCCGCATCCATTCAGGCGAGCGGCCCTTCCAGTGCCCGCTGTGTGCCAAGTCCTTCAGCACCTCGTCCTCTCTGTCCGTGCACCAGCGCTCACATACCTGAGGGGGGGGTGGGGTTGGTTCAGCTGCTTTCTTGCAGCTCTCTTCCCACCCTCCTCCTTGATGTCACTGGGTCCGGCGCTCTTCTCCCACCCTCACCTTCCTCGCAGTCACTGGGTACGGCGCTCTTCCCCCCCCCCCCCTCCTCCTCACCCCTCGCAGTTGCTGGGTCCAGCGCTCTCCTCCCATCCACCTCCACCTTCCTTGCCCCTCATGGGCACTGGGTCCAGCAGGAAGCTCTTTCGCCATCTTACCCCACCCACCATTGGGGGGTTCGTGTTGTCAAGAGCTGAGCGTGATGCCTCTCTCTCCCCTTCTGTCCTGTAAGAGGAGCGAATCCTGAATAAAGTAAACAAATACAACCTGACAAAACAGCTTTCTCCAGTCCTCGGTACAAAATGCACAGACACACGACCAGACATAATGCACATACAGACAAGAAGTACACATGCAGGACACGTATTCATATATACAAATAAATAATATTTTGTAAATATGAGAGTGTTGGATGGTTAGTGCCTTTGGTTGTTCAGCATTCTCACTGCCCGTGGGAAGAAGCTGTTCCTCAGCCTGGTGCTGGCTCTGATCCTCCTGTATCCCTTTCCTGACGGGAGCAGCTGGACAATGCTGTGTGTGGGGTGGAAGGGGTCCTCAAGGATTTTGCATGGCCTCTTCAGACAATGATCCAGTTAGATCAAATGGGGGGGAGAGAGGGAGGTTCCAGTGATCCGCTCCCTTCTCTGATAGTCCTGTGGATTGACCATGAGCATTTCCCTGCAGCAACCGTCCCACACAGTGATGCAACCGGCCAGGACAATCCAGGGGAAAAAAACAAAACTTGAATTTGGCGGGGCCATTGATGTTAAACTCAGGGACTGCACTGAAAGAGCCCTTTGCCCAATTGACAGCACTCACCAAAAGATAGACAGGGCAGTGGAGAAAGCATTGGGCTACGCCTGCCTTTGTGTTGAATGCAAAAGCAGAGACCTTGGGGTGGGGGGGATTATTGGGTTATCTGAAGGTGGAGGCACTGGGCGGCATAGAAGGCATTCAGCCGGCGCACGGCAATCAAGTCCAGAAGAAGGAAGGTTGCGTTCCAATAAGATTGAAAGAGCGCAGAGAAAATTCACAAGGATGTTGTTGCGACTTAAGAAGCTGAGTTCCAGGGAAAGGTTTAACACAGCGGTTCTCAAAATTTATCTTTCCACTCACAAACCACTTGAAGTATCCCCTATGCCATTAGTGCTCTGTGATTAATTTTTTTTTTCTTTGGCTTGGCTTCGCGGACGAAGATTTATGGAGGGGGTAAAAAGTCCACGTCAGCTGCAGGCTCGTTTGTGGCTGACAAGTCCGATGCGGGACAGGCAGACACGATTGCAGCGGTTGCAAGGGAAAATTGGTTGGTTGGGGTTGGGTGTTGGGTTTTTCCTCCTTTGCCTTTTGTCAGTGAGGTGGGCTCTGCGGTCTTCTTCAAAGGAGGTTGCTGCCCGCCAAACTGTGAGGCGCCAAGATGCACGGTTTGAGGCGTTATCAGCCCACTGGCGGTGGTCAATGTGGCAGGCACCAAGAGATTTCTTTAGGCAGTCCTTGTACCTTTTCTTTGGTGCACCTCTGTCACGGTGGCCAGTGGAGAGCTCGCCATATAACACCATATAACTCGCCATATAACATATAACACGCCATATAACACGTGTGTTCTGTGATTAATAAGGAATTACTTAAGGCTGTCTGTGGTAAAAAGAAAAAGTTTGAAAACCACTATTTAATCGTACCTCATTGACTCGTTAGTGTGCACAGTTTCATAACTCCAAAGAAAATGGGCCAATGACCATTTATCTCCAGCAAAATTTTTCAGTAACAATTGGGTCTGGAGCAGTGATTTTCAATTTTCCCTTCCCACGCAAAGACCACCTTAAACAATCCCTTACTAATCACAGAGCACTGATGGCATAGGGATTACTTAAAGTGGTCTGCGAGTGGAAAGAAAAAGGTTGAGAACCAGTGATTTAACAGGTTAGGACATTATTTCCAAGAGTGTCGTAGATTTAGGAGAGATTAAACAGATGTGGAAAGAATTATGATGGTATAGATGGGCTAAAAACGAGAAGATTTTGCCCACTGAAGTTGGAGAAGACATGGGACCATGGGCAGAATAGGTTAGTGGGTTCGAAGTAACAAGTTCTGGGGAGAATTTATTAACTAACAGCCATGAACGACGGTTTATAAACTAATAGTCCTGACCACTAACAGTCCTGAACATGTTTTATTAACAAAAAGTCTTGGCCATGTTTTATTAACTAACAGTCCTGAACACAGTTTATTAACTAATAGTCCTGATCACACTTTATTAATTAAGAGTTCTGGTCACTGTTTATTAACAGACAATACTGGGCACATTTTTTTTAAGTGACAGTCCTGAACACCGTTTAATAACTAACAGTCCTGAACACAGTTTATTAACCAACAGTCCTGGGCACAGTTTATGAACTAACATTCTTGGCCAACGTTTATTAACCAGCAGTCCTGGGCACAATTAATTAACTAACAGTCCTGAAAACTGTTTATTAACTAACTCCTGAACACAGTCTATAAACTGACAGAGTCCTGGGCACAGTTAATTGATTAACAGACCTGGGCACTGTTTATTAACTAACAGTCTTGGTCAATGTTTATTAAGAAACAGTCCTGAACACAGTTTATTAACTAACTGTCCTGAAAACAGTTTGTAAAGTTGCAGTCCTGCACACTGTTTAATAACTAACAGTCCTGGGGACTGTTTATTAACAGAGAGTCCTGGGCACTCTTTATTAAATGACAGTCCTGTACACCGTTTATAAAGTAACAGTACTGGGCACTGTTTATCAACTAAAAGTCCTGATCACAATTTATTAACTAACTGTCCTGGGCACAGTTTATAAACTAACAGCCCTGAACACTGTTTATTAACAAACAGTCCTGAACACAATTTTTAAAGTAACAGTCCTGATCACAGTTTTATTAACTAACATTCCTCGGCAAATTTTATTAACGAACAGTCCTGAACACAGTTTATTAAATAACAATCTGGCCACCTTTTATTAGCTAACTCTTTAGGGTACTGTTTATTAACAAACAGTCCTGGGCATTATTTATTAACTAATAACCCTGAACACAGTTTATTAACTAAAAGTCTTTATCACATTTTATTAACAAACAGTCCTAGGCACTGTTTATTAACTAGAGTCCTGAACACAGTTTATTAATTAACAGCCTTGGACACTGTTTATTAAATAACAGTCCTGGACACAGTTTATTAACTAACAATCTGGCCAACTTTTATTAACTAACTCTTCAGGGCACAGTTTATTAATTAACCATCCTGGGCACAATTTATTAATGAACAGACCTGAACATAGTTTATTAACAAACAGTCCAGAGCACAGTTTATGATCTAACAGTCCTGGGCACAGTTTATTAAATAACAGTCTGGATCACAGTTTATTAACTAACAATCCTGGACACAGTTTATTATGTCCCAGTCCTGGTCAAATTTTATTAATGAACATTGCTGAATACAGTTCATTAACTTTCAGTCCTGGGCACAGTTTTTTAACTAAAACTCCTTGTGCAGTTTTTAATTAACAGTCATGAACACTGTTTATTAGATAAAGGACCTGGGTGCAATTTATGAACTAATTTCCAAGCTAATGTTAAATAACTAACACTCCTCTGCAATTTTTAGTAACTAATAGTCGTAGGCACAGTTCATTAACGAACGGTCCTGGGAACAGTTTATTAACGAACAATCACGAGCACAGTTTATTAACTAACAGCCTTGTGTACTGTTTATTAACTAACAGTCCTGGACAGTTTGTTAATTAACAGCCTTGGACTAACAGGCCTGAACACAATTTATTAACTAGAATTGCTGATCAGAGTTTACTAACTAACAGTCCTGGGCATATTTTATTAACGAACAGTCCTGAACACAGTTCATTAACTGACTGTTCTGGGCACTGTTTATCAACAAACAGTCTTGGGCACATTTTATTAACGAATATTCCTGAACACAGTTTATTAACTAACAGTCCTGATCACAGTTGATTAACTAACAGTCCTGGACATAGTTTATTAAGTAACAGTCCTGGCCACAGTTTATTAACTAAGAGTCCTGAACTAAGTTTATTAACTAACAGCCTTGTGTACTGTTTATTAACTAACAGTCCTGAAGCAGTTTGTTACCTAGCATTGCTGATCAGAGTTTATTAACTAACAGCCCTGGGCACATTTTATAAATGAACAGTCCTGAACAAAGGTTATTAACTAACAGTTCTGGGTACTGTTTATTAACTAAAAGTCCTGGTCAAATTTTATTAACGAACAGTCCTGATCACAGTTTATTAACTAAGAGGCCTGAACACACTTTATTAACTAACCGTTCTGGGTACAGTTTATTAATGAACAGTCCTGAACATAGTTTATTTACCGACAGTTCTGCACACCGTTTATTAACTAAAAGTCCTTGCGCAGTTTTTTAACTAACAGTCCTGAACACAGTTTATTAACTAACCGTCCTTGGCACAATTTATTAACGAACAGTCCTGAACAGAGCTTAATAACTAACAGCATTTGACTCTCTTTATTAACTAACATTCCTGGGTACACTTCATTAACTAGCAGTACTGAACACAGTTCATTAACTAACAGTTCTGGTCACTGTTTATTAACTTACAGTCTTGGGCACATTTTATTAACGAATATTCCTGAACACAGTTTATTAACTAAAAGTCCTTATCACATTTTATTTTATCAAACAGTCCTACCCACTGTTTATTAACTAGTGTACAGATAGTGGGGCCATTAACAGAGATATTTAGGATGTCACTGGTCACGGGGGTAGTGCCAGAGGATTGGAGGGTGGCTCATGTTGTTCCGCTGTTTAAGAAAGGGTCCAAATGTAAGCCTGGAAATTATAGACCTGTGAGTCTGACGTCTGTGGTGGGTAAGTTGATGGAAAGTGTTCTGAGTGATAGCATTTACAAATATTTGGAAGAACAGGGATTGATAGGTAGTAGTCAGCATGGTTTTGTCAGGGGTAGATCATGCTTAACAAACCTTAGAGTTTTTCGAGGGGGTTACAAAAAAGATTGATGAAGGGAAGCCTGTGGATGTTGTCTATTTAGACTTTAGTAAAGTTTTTGACAAAGTTCCCCACAGAAGGTTAGGAAAAAAGGTGGAAGGATTAGGTATAAATAAGGAGGTAGTGAAATAGATTCAGCAATGTTTGGATAGGAGGTGTCAGAGAGTACTGGTAGAAAATTGTTTGCCAAATTGGAGGCCAGTGACTAGTGGAGTTCCTCAGGGATCGGTCCTGGGTCCACTATTGTTTGTTATATATATTAACGATCTGGAAGAAGGGGTGGTAAATTGGATAAGTAAGTTTGCAGATGATACAAAGATTGGTGGTATTGTGGACAGTGAAGAAGATTACCGTAGCTTAAAAAGAGATATAGGAAAGCTAGAGGAGTTGGCTGAGAAATGGCTGATGGAATTTAATACAGATAAGTGTGAAGTGTTGCATTTTGGAAAGGCAAATCTAAATAGGACATATACATTGAATGGTAGACAATTGAGGAGTGCAGAGCAACAAAGGGATTTAGGAGTTATGGTAAATAGTACCCTCAAAGATGGTGTGGTGAAGAAGGAATTTGGAATGATGGCCTTCATAAATCGGAGTATTGAATTTAAGAGTTGGGATGTTATGATGAAATTGTACAAAGCATTGGTGAGGCCAAGTTTGGAGTACTGTGTACAGTTGTGGTCACCGAATTATAGGAAGGATATAAACAAAATAGAGAAAGTGCAGAGAAGGTTCACGAGAATATTGACAGGATGTCAGGGTTTGAGTTACAGAGAAAGGTTGAGCAGCCTGGGGCTTTTTTCTCTGGAGCGTAGAAGATTGAGGGAGGATTTGATGGAGGTGTTCAAGATTTTAAAAGGGACAGAGAGAGTCAACGTGGATAGGCTTTTTCAATTAAGAGTGGGGTATATTCAAACCAGAGGCCATGGTTTGAGATTGCAGGGGGGAAAATTATAAGGGGAACATGAGGGGAAATTTCTTCACGCAAAGGGTGTGGAATAAGCTTCCGGCAGAGGTGGTTGAAGCAAGGACGTTATTTACATTTAAGGAAAGACTGGATAATTACATGGAGGGGAGAGGATTGGAGGGGTATGTACCAGGTGCTGGTCAGTGGGACTAGGAATGTGGAGATTTGTTCCGACATGGACTAGTAGGGCCAAACTGACCTGTTCCGTGCTGTATATGGTTATATGGTTAAGAGTCCTGAACACATTATTAACTAACAGTCCTGAACACAGTTTGTTAATTTACAGCCTGGACAATATTTATTAACTAACAGTTCTGAACACAATTTATTAACTAGCATTGCTGATTGAGTTTATTAACTAACAGACCAGGGCACATTTTATTAATGAACAGTCCTGAACACAGTTCATTAACTGACAGTCCTGCACACTGTTTATTAACTAATAATCCTGGATACAGTTTATTATCTAACACACTGGCCACCTTTAATTAACTAAAAGCCCTGAACACTGTTTATTAACTAACAGTGCTGAACACAGTTTATTAACCGACAGTCCTGAACACCGTTTATTAACTAAAAGTCCTTGTGCAGTTTTTTAACTAACAGTCATGAACACTATTTGTTAGATAAAGGACCTGGGCACAGTTTATATAAGTTCAGTCCTGAACACAGTTTCTTAACTAACATTCCAAGCTAATGTTTAATAACTAACAGTCCTGGGCACTTTTTAATAACTAATAGTCATGGGCAAAGTTCATTAACGAACGGTCCTGGGGACAGTTTATTAACGAACAGTCATGAACACAGTTTATTAACTAACAGTCCTGATCACAGTTTATTAAACAACAATCTGGCCATCTTTTATTAACTAACTCATCAGGGCACTGTTTATTAACAAACAGTCCTGGGCATTGTTTATTAACTAATAATCCTGAACACAGTTTATTGAATAAAATTCCTTATCACATTTTATTAACAAACAGTCCTGGCCACTGTTTATTAACTAATAAACATGAACACAGTTTAATATTAACTCCCTTGTGTACTGTTTATTAACTAACAGTCCTGGACAAAGTTTGTTAATTAACAGCCTTGGACACTGTTTATTAACTAACAGTCCTGAACATAGTTTATTAACTAACATTCCTGGGTACTATTTATTAACTAAGAGTCCTGAAGATAATTTATTGACTAACAGCCTTGAGCACTGTTTATTAACTAGCAGTCCTGAACACAGTTTATTAAATAACAGTCCTGGCCACAGTTTATTAACTAACAGCCTTGTGTACTGTTTATTAACAAACAGTCCTGGGCACTCTTTATTAATTAATAATCCTGGACGCAGTTTATTAACTAACAGACTGGCCACCTTTAATTAACTAACGGCCCTGGAAATTGTTT
Source organism: Narcine bancroftii (assembly GCF_036971445.1). NCBI lineage: Eukaryota > Metazoa > Chordata > Chondrichthyes > Torpediniformes > Narcinidae > Narcine > Narcine bancroftii. The sequence continues at coordinate 229,448 of NW_027211967.1, forward strand.
ATTAACTAACATTCCTGAAAACAGTTTATTAACTAAAAGTCATTATCATATTTTATTAACAAATACTCCTGGCCACTGTTATTAACTAAGAGTCCTGAACACAGTTTATTAACTAACAGCCTTGTGTACTGTTTATTAACTAACAGTCCTGAACACAATTTATTAACTAACAGTCCTGAACACAGTTTGTTAACTAACAGTCCTGGGAAATTTTTATTAACTGTCTTGATCACTAAAAGTCCATAGCACCATTTATTATCCAACGGTCCTGAGCACTTTTTAGTAAATTACATTCCTGAACACAGTTTATTAACTAACAGTCCTGAACACAATGTGATAGTACAGATTCTATCACCAATGTGTGTATATACAGATGGTAGTGTAGGATGACTGTGATTGGCTGAGAGTGTAGCCACACCTTACTGGCAGGTCTTAAAGGGTTGCTCCTAGCCAGACCAGGTCATTCTGGACTGGTTGACCTACTTGTGATATGCTCCATTCGTTTAGTTAATAAAAGCCTTGGTTTGGATCAACAAGTCTTTGGTTCTTTCAACACGCATTACAATTTTATTAACTAAAAAATTTTGAAGGGATAGAGCATATGCTATGGCTGGAACGCCTCGACATCGACCCACAGTTAGCTCCAGCTTCGAATGATTTTAAGTACTCTGTGAGATGCTTCAAATCATACTTACAGCTCTCTGATCCTGCCGTGAGAGAGGACAACCATCGAGTACTAATATTGATGACTATGGTGTCCCCACAAGTCTACCAGAGTGTCCAAGATGCGACCACTTACACCGCAGCCATGAAGATGCTGAAAGGGCTCTATGAGTGACCAGTGAACAGCGTCTATGCTCGGTACAAACTTGCTACAAGGAGGCAACAGCACGGTGAGTCCTGTAAAGCTTATATTCAGGCACTAATGGCAATGGTCAGGGACTGTGTCTCCACAGACAGAACTGCTGCGGAGACCACAGATGATCTATGTGGCAGGGGTTCGATCAAATGAGGTAAGGCAGCGCCTGCTAGAGCACGGGGGAGAAAACTTAGAGGACGTGATCTGGATTGCAGAGAAAATGGAGGCTACAGTCTTAAGTATGGACATGTACCCTCGGGGCTGGACCCCACACTCTGATGTGAGTAGGATGCCCCCCCACTCTACCCTACTACTGCCACTACGCTGCCCTATTTTATTAAGTGTTATTTCTGTGGTAGAAACAAGCACAGCAGGTCCCAGTGCCCGGCGAGAAAAGCCAGGTGCCAGAAGTGCCATAAAAATGGCCACTTTGCTGTAGTCTGTCGCTCCAAAATGGCCACTGTCAAACACAGTGCTTCATGTGAAGCCAAATCACCACTCCATTTCAAACATTTCTTCCTCAGAGCTCTCGTCCAATGAGAGCAAGGACTCCACCGCACGGCAGCGCCTGACGTCACGGGACAGACGCCGAGTGCATAAGGTACAACCCTTCCTCGCCGCAATGACGTTCGCCCTACCTCACAAAGCAACATCCGACCAGGCCCCAGCCCTGACCTCAACACCCGCCGCCGCGGGAGGAGTCACGTGATGGAGTAGTGGCCGGTCGGTGAACTCCAGCCCTCTCCAGAAAAGTAAAAAAAAGACAGTGTAAAAACAAAGGCACAAACACAAAAACCAAAATAAAGTGAAAATAAAGGTGTGGAGAAAATGGCAGCGAAAAAAGAAAAGCCAAAAGCAACGGGAAGAAGAGAAGAAGAAAAGACGTCGGAAGAAGAAGGTGAAGGTCTTACCTGTCTGAGGAGGCCCGCCGCAGAGAGAGAGAAGCCTGCTCCCTAAGGTAAGTTGAAGCCCCAAACTCGGGACTACAAAAATGGCTCACGGAGCCAAACAAAAGTACGCCATCGCGCATGCGCGATGCGCAAGACAAAAATAACACTGACGGGAGGGGAGACCAGCTGAGGAGTCGATCTCCACAGCTGAAATTGACAGCCACAACAAAGCAGCAAGAGGAAAACAGAAAATAACAAGAGCAAGAAAGAAGAGAGTAAAAAGAAATCAAAGAAACAACAGATGACCAACCCAGAGGAAGAAGACCAGCAGCAAGACACTACTAATAAAAATAAGAAGACCAAAAATACCCAACAAAATAAAAAAAACAAACCAACAAGAAAACCAGAAGAGACAGAGGTAAAGGACACAGATCCTGGAATGGACTCAGAAGAAGAAGAGGAAGAACACAGAGAAATGGAAGATGAAGGGAAGGGCAAGACAATGGATATTTTTTTTTAAAGAATATATGGAATCAGTAAAAGAATGGCAGTCACAAGAATTCAGTGAAATAAAAAGAAGAGTAAAAAGTACAGAAGAAAAAATGAATAGATTAAAGATGATCATGTCAGATATAGGAAAAAGAGTGGACAAGGTGGAAGAATGAGAAACAGCCATAGAAATGGAAGTAGAGGACTTAAAAAAGAAATTAGAAGAATCAGTGAAAGATAAGTTTATACTATGGGACGCAATGAAAGCGTTCATCAGAGGGCAAATAATAAGTTATGTAACTAAGATGAAGAAGGACTACAACCAGGAAACAGAACAGTTGGAAAGGGAAATAGCAAATATAGAAAAAGAATTAGCAATGAAGGAAGACACAACTAAAAGAAGAGAATTGGCAGATGAAACAATAAAATATGAAACACTACAAACATATAAGGTGGAGAAGAACATAATGAAGACAAAACAGAAATATTATGAACTAGGAGAAAAAACGCACAAAATTCTAGCATGGCAGCTTAAGACAGAACAAACTAAGAGAATGGTAGTGGCATTAAGGAAAAAAAGACAAGCAAATCACATATAATCCAACGGAGATTAATGAAAACTTCAGAGAATTCTACGAACAATTATATCAAACTGAAAACGAAAGGAAAGAAGACAAAATAGATGAATTTTTAACTAAAATTGAACTACCAAAATTACAAAGAGGAACAAAATAAATTAATAAAACCATTTGAAATAGTAGAAATACAAGAGATAATAAAAAAACTACCGAATAATAAAACACCAGAAGAGGATGGATTCCCAATAAAATTCTATAAAATATTTAAAGATTTATTAATTCCTCCCCTTCTGGAAGTAATCAACCAGATTGATAAAACACAAAGCTTACCAGATTCATGCAAAACAGCAATAATTACAGTACTACCGAAGACAGGGAAAGAGCCTCTCGCACCAGCGTCATATAGACCAATATCTTTACTTAACACAGATTATAAGATAATAGCTAAACTATTCGCAAACAGATTAGACGACTATGTACCAAAAGTAGTAAATCTAGACCAAACTGGATTTATTAAAAAAAGACAACAACAGACAATATTTGTAAATTTATTAACTTAATTCATGCAGCAGAAGGATATAAAGCTCCAACAGTCGCGGTTGCTTCAGATGCAGAGAAGGCCTTTGACAGAGTAGAATGGAATTATTTATTCAAAGTACTACAAAAATACAGCTTACCAGAGAAATATATTAATTGGATTAAAGCATTATATAAGGGGCCATTGGCAAAAGTGACAGTAAATGGATGTATATCAAAACAATTTAAATTAAGCAGATCAACAGGCAGGGATGCCCACTATCGCCCTTATTGTTCGCGTTAGCCATAGAACCACTAGCAGAACTGATAAGAACAGAAAATAAAATAAAAGGGATAAAAATAAAAGACAAGGAATATAAAATCAATTTATTTGCAGATGACGTTATAGTATACTTAGCAGAACCAGAACTATCAATAAAGAATTATATAAGAAATTGAAGGAATATGGAGAAGTGTCGGGGTACAAGATTAACGCAAATAAAAGTGAAGCAATACCAATGAATAATGCGGATTTCTCAAAATTTAAGAAAGAATCACCATTCAGATGGCAAACGCAAGCAATGTGATACCTAGGTGTACAAATAAGTAAAAACCTCGGCCATCTATACAAACTCAATTATTATCCACTAATGAAAAAATTACAAGACGACTTAGAGCATTGGAAAGACTTACCACTAACACTAATAGGAAGGATAAACTGTATTAAAATGAACATTTTCCCAAGGATACAATACCTATTTCAGGCATTGCCAATACACTTGATGGAGAAATTCTTCGAGGAGTTAAAGAAAATAATAAGGAAATTTTTATGGAAAGGGGGGAAATCAAGGATAGCACTAGATAAATTAACAGAATGGTATAAACAAGGAGGCTTACAACTGCCAAACTTTATAAATTATTGTAGAGCCGCACAATTAAGATACCTATCAGATTTTTATCAAACAAGGGAAAAGCCAGATTGGACTAGATTAGAACTAGACAAAATAGGGGAGAAGATACCTGAATATTATATAAATGGGATGAAAAATTGGTACAACGTAGGAATTCTCCAGTATTACATCATCTGCTCAATATTTGGAAGAAGATTCATGTAGAAAGGAATAAAACAAACTACCAAAACTAATACTGACACAAAATCAGCTAATCCCTTTTACAATAGATAACCTTTCCTTTAGAGAATGGGAGAAAAAAGGGATCAAAAGAATAGAAAATTGTTTTTCGGGAAATAAATTATTATCCTTTGAACAAATGAAGGATAAATATAATATAACTCACGATACAGTGTTGGCATACTACCATCTGAAATCCTACTTGAAGGACAAATTGGGAAGCAGTCTGAGGTTACCAGAGGGAATTAATTTTGAACATGTGATTACAGACACAATGATAATCAAAAAATTTGTAATAAACATGTATATTAAACTACAAGAAAAGGAGAATGAGGAAACAAATGGTAAAACTAAACAAAAATGGGAACAAGATCTAAACATAAAGATAAAGAATGAAACATGGGAGAAGTTATGCTCTGGAACTATGAGAAATACAATAAATACGAGGTTACGTATGATACAATATAACTGGATACACAGGCTAAACATTACACCTCAAAAGTTAAATAAATGGGTCCCAACAGTATCTGACAAATGTTTTCGCTGTAAAAAGGAAATGGGAACAACAATTCATGCAATTTGGACATGTGAGAAAGTGAAAACATTTTGGGAAGATATAAACCAGATATTAAATAAAATCGCAAAAAACAATATACCAAAAAACCCAGAGATCTTCCTCCTAAGTAACATAAAAAACAAAAAATTTGGACTCGATTTGGATGGTGCACAAAAAAGATTTGTTATGATAGCCCTAGCTGTAGCAAAAAAAAAATATTATGTCAGCCTGGAAATTAGAAGATAACTTGAGAATACAACAATGGTATATAGAAATGAATAAATGTATTCCATTCGAAAAAATAACATATAATTTAAGAAATAACATCACAATATTCGAACAAATATGGGAGCCATACATGAAACACAATAGAGAAATTCACCACCTAAAATGACAGAAGGAGAAGATAATGAAAAGAACTGACTCAGTAAAATTTCTTCTTTATTTTTATTAAGTGACAACATTGTTTAATGGGTTTAATGTATCATATAGATTGAACTTTAAATAAATGGGGAAGGGAGTGAGGGAGGGAGGGGGGAAAAAGGGGAAGAAAATGACACTGTATATATTTAGGAAGAAAAATGTCTGTATGCATCTTGGTCAATATGGTTTAGAGTGTGAAAAATAAAAAAATTTTAAAAACTAAAAGGATGTGACATACGATCATTAAATGATGATTCATACTGGCGTTAGATGAATGATAGACACAGGCGCTAGATGGATGAGACACACAGGTGTTAGATGGATGTGACACACAGGTGTTAGATGGATGAGACACACAGGCGCTAGATGGATGAGACACACAGGTGTTAGATGGGTGAGACACAGGTGTTAGATGGATAAGACACACAGGTGTAAGTTGGATGAGACACACAGGCGTTAGTTGGATGAGACACACAGGTGGTAGATCGATGAGACAGAAAGGCGTTAGTTGGATGAGACACCTAGGTGTTAGATGGATGAGACACACAGGGGTGAGTTGGATGAGACACACAGGCATTAGTTGGATGAGACACACAGGTGTTAGATGGATGAGACACACAAGCGTTAGTTGGATGAGACACACAGGCATTAGTTGAATGAGACACACAAGCGTTAGTTGGATGAGACACACAGGCATTAGTTGGATGAGACACACAGGTGTTAGATGGATGAGACACACAAGCGTTAGTTGGATGAGACACAGGCGTTAGTTGGATGAGACACACAGGTGGTAGATCGATGAGACAGAAAGGCGTTAGATGGATGAGACACACAGGCGTTAGTTGGATGAGACACACAGGAGTTAGATGGATGAGACACACAAGCGTTAGTTGGATGAGAAACACAGGTGGTAGATGGATGAGACAGAAAGGCGTTAGATGGATGAGACACACAGGCGTTAGTTGGATGAGACACACAGGGGTTAGATGGATGAGACACACAAGCGTTAGTTGGATGAGACACACAGGTGTTAGTTGGATTAGACACACAGGTGTTAGATGGATGAGACACACAAGCGTTAGTTGGATGAGACACACAGGCATTAGTTGGATGAGACACAGGTGTTAGATGGATGAGACACACAAGCATTAGTTGGATGAGACACAGGCGTTAGTTGGATGAGACACACAGGTGGTAGATCGATGAGACAGAAAGGCGTTAGATGGATGAGACACACAGGCGTTAGTTGGATGAGACACACAGGTGTTAGATGGATGAGACACACAAGCGTTAGTTGGACGAGAAACACAGGTGGTAGATGGATGAGACACACAAGCGTTAGTTGGATGAGACACACAGGCGTTAGTTGGATGAGACACACAGGCGTTAGATGGATGAGACACACAAGCATTAGTTGGATGAGACACACAGGCATAAGTTGGATGAGACACACAGGTGTTAGTTGGATGAGACAAAAAGGCATAAGTTAGATTTGACACACAGGCATGAGATGGAAGTGACAGACAAACTTTGGGAGGATGAGATACACAGGGGATAGGTGGATGAATCACACAGCCGTTAGTTGGATAAGACAAACTAGCGTTATTTGGATGAGACACGCAGGCGTTAGTTGGATGAGACATACAGGTTTTAGATGGATGAGACACACAGGCTTTAGTTAGATGAGACACACAGGTGTTAGTTGGATGTGACACACAGATGTTAGTTAGATGAGACACACAGGTGTTAGTTGGATGAGACACACGTGTTAGATGGATGAGACACACAGGCATTAGTTGATGCGACACACAAGCGTTAGATAGAAGTGACACTCTGGCATAAGAAGGATGAGCACACAGGTTTTCAATGGAAGACACACACAGGTGTTAATTGATGCGACACACACGGTTTACTTAGATGATACACACAGTGGTTAGTTGGACGAGACACACAGGTGTTCGGAGGATGAGACAAACATAGCTGCCTTAGATGGATGAGACACAAAAGTGTTAGATGGAAGAAAAACACAGGTGTTAGTTGGATGTGACACACAGGCGTTAGTTGGATGAGACTCACAGTCGTTAGTTGGATGAGACACACAGACGTTAGTTGGATTAGACCCACAGGCGTTAGATGGATGAGACACACATGTACTAGATGGATGACACACACAGGCGTTAGATGGATGAGACACACAGGCTTTAGTTAGATGAGACACACAGGTGTTAGTTGGATGTGACACACAGGCGTTAGTTGGATGAGACACACAGGTGTTAGTTGGATGAGACACACGTGTTAGATGGATGAGACACACAGGCATTAGTTGATGCGACACACAAGCGTTAGATAGAAGTGACACTCTGGCATAAGAAGGATGAGCACACAGGTTTTCAATTGAAGACACACACAGGCATTAATTGATGCGACACACAGGGTTTACTTAGATGATACACACAGGGGTTAGTTGGACGAGACACACAGGCGTTCGGAGGATGAGACAAACATAGCTGCCTTAGATGGATAAGACACAAAAGTGTTAGATGGAAGAAACACACAGGTGTTAGTTGGATGTGACACACAGGCGTTTGTTGGATGAGACTCACAGCCGTTAGTTGGATGAGACACACAGACGTTAGTTGGATTAGACCCACAGGCGTTAGATGGATGAGACACACATGTAGTAGATTGATGACACACACAGGCGTTAGATGGATGAGACACACAGGCTTTAGTTAGATGAGACACACAGGTGTTAGTTGGATGAGACCCACAGGCATTAGTTGGATGAGACACACATGTGTTAGTTGGATGAGACACACAGGAATTTGGTGTGTGAGACACACAGACTTTGGGTGGACGAGACCCACAGAGGTTAGGTAGATGAGACACACGGGACAGATGGATGTGACACACAGGCGTTAGATGGATGAGTCACACAGGTGTTAGTTGGATAAGATACACAGACGTTAGGAGATTGAGACACACAAGCATTAGGTGGATGAGACACAAATGCCTTAGATGGATGAGGAACACGTGCGTTAGATGGATGAGTCACACAGGCGTTAAGTGGATGAGAAGCACAGGCGTTAGATGGATGAGACACAATGGCATTAGTTGGATGAGGCACACAGGAGTGAGTTGTATGATACACCAGGTGTTAGTTGGATGTTACACACAGGGGATAGGTGGATGAAACAAACAGATGTTTGTTGGATGAGACACACATGCGCTAGATGGATGAGACACACATATGTTAGGTGGATGAAACACACAGGCATTAGATGGATGAGACACACAGGCTTTAGTTAGATGAGACACACACGGGTTAGTTGGATGTGACACATGGGGGATATGTGGCTGAAACACACAGCCGTTAGTTGGATGAGACACACAGGCGTTAGTTGGATGAGACACACATGCAATAGATGGATGAGACACAAATTCCTTAGATGGATGAGTCACGCAGGCATTAGATGGATGAGACACACAGGCTTTAGATGGATGAGACACAAAGGTGTTAGATGGATGAGACACACAGGCTTTAGATGGATGAGACACACAGGTGTTAGTTGGATGTGACACACAGGCTTTAGATGGATGAGACACACAGGTGTTAGTTGGATGTGACACAAATGGGATAGGTGGATGAAACACACAGCCGTTAGCTGGATGAGGCACACAGCCGTTAGCTGGATGAGACACACAGGCGTTAGTTGGACGAGAAACACAGGTGGTAGATGGATGAGACACACAAGCGTTAGTTGGATGAGACACACAGGCGTTAGTTGGATGAGACACACAGGCGTTAGATGGATGAGACACACAAGCGTTAGTTGGATGAGACACACAGGCGTAAGTTGGATGAGACACACAGGTGTTAGTTGGATGAGACGAAAAGGCATAAGTTAGATTTGACACACAGGCATGAGATGGAAGTGACAGACAAACTTTGGGAGGATGAGACACACAGGGGATAGGTGGATGAATCACACAGCCGTTAGTTGGATAAGACAAACTAGCGTTATTTGGATGAGACACGCAGGCGTTAGTTGGATGAGACACATAGGTTTTAGATGGATGAGACAAACAGGCGTTAGTTGGATGAGTCACACAGGCATTTGGTGTGTGAGACACACAGGCATTGGGTGGATGAGTCACACAGGTGTTAGTTGGATAAGATACATTGACGTTAGGAGATTGAGACACACAGGCATTAGGTGGATGAGACACAAATGCCTTAGATGGATAAGACAGACAGGCGTTAGATGGATGAGACACACAGGTGTTAGTTAGATGAGACACACAGGTGTTAGTTGGATGAGACACACGTGTTAGATGGATGAGACACACAGGCATTAGTTGATGCGACACACAAGCGTTAGATAAAAGTGACACTCTGGCATAAGAAGGATGAGCACACAGGTTTTCAATGGAAGACACACACAGGTGTTAATTGATGCGACACACACGGTTTACTTAGATGATACACACAGGGGTTAGTTGGACGAGACACACAGGTGTTCGGAGGATGAGACAAACATAGCTGCCTTAGATGGATGAGACACAAAAGTGTTAGATGGAAGAAACACACAGGTGTTAGTTGGATGTGACACACAGGCGTTAGTTGGATGAGACTCACAGCCGTTAGTTGGATGAGACACACAGACGTTAGTTGGATTAGACCCACAGGCGTTAGATGGATGAGACACACATGTACTAGATGGATGACACACACAGGCGTTAGATGGATGAGACACACAGGCTTTAATTAGATGAGACACACAGGTGTTAGTTGGATGTGACACACAGGCGTTAGTTGGATGAGACACACAGGTGTTAGTTGGATGAGACACACGTGTTAGATGGATGAGACACACAGGCATTAGTTGATGCGACACACAAGCGTTAGATAGAAGTGACACTCTGGCATAAGAAGGATGAGCACACAGGTTTTCAATTGAAGACACACACAGGCATTAATTGATGCGACACACAGGGTTTACTTAGATGATACACACAGTGGTTAGTTGGACGAGACACACAGGCGTTCGGAGGATGAGACAAACATAGCTGCCTTAGATGGATAAGACACAAAAGTGTTAGATGGAAGAAACACACAGGTGTTAGTTGGATGTGACACACAGGCGTTAGTTGGATTAGACCCACAGGCGTTAGATGGATGAGACACACATGTAGTAGATGGATGACACACACTGGCGTTAGATGGATGAGACACACAGGCTTTAGTTAGATGAGACACACTGGTGTTAGTTGGATGAGACCCACAGGCATTAGTTGGATGAGACACACAGGAATTTGGTGTGTGAGACACACAGACTTTGGGTGGACGAGACCCACAGAGGTTAGGTAGATGAGACACACGGGACAGATGGATGTGACACACAGGCGTTAGATGGATGAGTCACACAGGTGTTAGTTGGATAAGATACACAGACGTTAGGATATTGAGACACACAAGCATTAGGTGGATGAGCCGCAAATGCCTTAGATGGATGAGGAACACGTGCGTTAGATGGATGAGTCACACAGGCGTTAAGTGGATGAGAAGCACAGGCATTAGATGGATGAGACACAATGGCATTAGTTGGATGAGGCACACAGGGGTGAGTTGTATGATACACCAGGTGTTAGTTGGATGTTACACACAGGGGATAGGTGGACGAAACAAACAGATGTTTGTTGGATGAGACACACATGCGCTAGATGGATGAGACACACATGTGTTAGGTGGATGAGACACACAGGCATTAGATGGATGAGACACACAGGCTTTAGTTAGATGAGACATACACGGGTTAGTTGGATGTGACACACGGGGGATATGTGGCTGAAACACACAGCCGTTAGTTGGATGAGACACACAGGCGTTAGTTGGATGAGACACAAATTCCTTAGATGGATGAGGCACGCAGGCATTAGATGGATGAGACACACAGGCTTTAGATGGATGAGACACACAGGCTTTAGATGGATGAGACACACAGGTGTTAGTTGGATGTGACACAAAGGGGATAGGTGGATGAAACACACAGCCGTTAGCTGGATGAGGCACACAGCCGTTAGCTGGATGAGACACACAGGCGTTAGTTGGATGAGACACACAGGCGTTAGTTGGATGAGACACACAGGGGTGAGTTGTATGATACACTAGGTGTTAGTTGGATGTGACACACAGCGCACAGGTGGATGAAACACAAAGGTGTTAGATGGATGAGACACACAGGGAATAGGTGGACGAAACACACAGATGCTAGTTGGATGAGACACACTGTCATAAGTTGGATGAGCCACACAGGTGTCAGTTGGATGTGATACACAGGAGATAGGTGGATGAGACACACAGATGTTAGTTGGATGTGACACACCTGCGTTAGTTGGATGACATGCACCGGCGTTAGTTGGATGTGACACACAGGCGTTAGTTGGATAAGACAGGCATGTGTTAGTTGGATGTGACACACATGCGTTAGTTGAATGAGACACACAGGTGTAAGATGGATGAGACACACAGGCGTTAGTTGCATGAGACACACAGCTGTTAGTTTTATGTGACACACCGTGCATTGGTGGATGAAACACATAGGTGTTAGATGGATGAGACACACAGGGTATAAGTGGACGAAACAGACAGATGCTAGTTGGATGAGACACACTGGCATTAGTTGGATGAGACACACTGGCATTAGTTGGATGAGCCACACAGGTGTCAGTTGGATGTGATACATAGGGGATAGGTGTATGAGACACACTGATGTTAATTGTATGTGACACACAGGCGTTAGTTGGACAACACACACAGCCGTTAGTTGGATGAGACACAGAGGCCTTGGATGGATGAGACACACAGGCGTTAGTTGTATGAGACAAAAAGCATTAATTAGATTTAATATACAGGCATGAGTTGGATGAGACACACAGGCGTTAGTTGGATTAGACCAATAGACGTTAGATGGATGAGACACACAGGCGTTAGATGAATGAGACACACAGGGGATAGGTGGATGAAACACACAACCGTTAGTTGGATTAGACACACAGGCGTTATTTGGATGAGACACACAGCTGTTAGTTGGATGAGACATACAGGTGTTAGTTGGATGAGACACACATGGGATAGGTGGAAAAAACACACAGATGCTAGTTGGATGAGACACACTGACATTAGTTGGATGTGACACACAGCGCATAGGTGAATGAAACACACAGGTGTAAGATGGATGAGAGACACAGGCGTTAGTTGGATGAGACACACAGCCGTTAGTTGGATGAGACACACAGGGGTGAGTTGTATGATACACTAGGGGTTAGTTGGATGTGACACACAGCGCATAGGTGAATGAAACGAACAGCCGTTAGTTGGATGAGACACAGAGGCCTTGGATGGATGAGACACACAGGCGTTAGTTGTTTGAGACAAAAAGACATAAATTAGATTTAACATACAGGCATGTGTTGGATGAGACACACAGGCGTTATTTGGATTAGACCAACAGACGTTAGATGGATGAGACACACATGTGTTAGATGGATGAGACACACAGGCGTTAGATGAATGAGACACACAGGGGATAGGTGGATGAAACACACAGCCGTTAGTTGGATGAGACACACAGGCGTTAGTTGGATGAGACACACAGCTGTTAATTGAATGAGACACACAGCCATTAGTTGGATGAGACACACAGCCGTTAGTTGGATGAGACACGCAGGGGTGAGTTGTATGATACACCAGGTTTTAGTTGGATGTGACACGCAGCGCATAGGTGGATGAAACACACAGGTGTAAGATGGATGAGAGACACAGGCGTTAGTTGGATGAGACATACAGGTGTTAGTTGGATGAGACACACAGGGGATAGGTGGAAAAAACACACAGATGCTAGTTGAATGAGACACATTGACATTAGTTGGATGAGACACAAAGCCGTTAGATGGATGAGCCACACAGGTGTCAGTTGGATGTGATACACAGGGGATAGTTGGATGAGACACTCAGATGTTAGTTGGATGTGACACACATGTGTTAGTTGGATGACACACACAGTTGTTAGTTCAATGTGACACGAAGGCGTTAGTAGGATGAGTCACACAGGCGTTAAGTGGATGAGAAGCACAGGCGTTAGATGGATGAGACACAATGGCATTAGTTAGATGAGACATACACGGGTTAGTTGGATGTGACACACGGGGGATATGTGGCTGAAACACACAGCCGTTAGTTGGATGAGACACACAGGCGTTAGTTGGATGAGACACAAATTCCTTAGATGGATGAGGCACGCAGGCATTAGATGGATGAGACACACAGGCTTTAGATGGATGAGACACACAGGCTTTAGATGGATGAGACACACAGGTGTTAGTTGGATGTGACACAAAGGGGATAGGTGGATGAAACACACAGCCGTTAGCTGGATGAGGCACACAGCCGTTAGCTGGATGAGACACACAGGCGTTAGTTGGATGAGACACACAGGCGTTAGTTGGATGAGACACACAGGGGTGAGTTGTATGATACACTAGGTGTTAGTTGGATGTGACACACAGCGCACAGGTGGATGAAACACAAAGGTGTTAGATGGATGAGACACACAGGGAATAGGTGGACGAAACACACAGATGCTAGTTGGATGAGACACACTGTCATAAGTTGGATGAGCCACACAGGTGTCAGTTGGATGTGATACACAGGAGATAGGTGGATGAGACACACAGATGTTAGTTGGATGTGACACACCTGCGTTAGTTGGATGACATGCACCGGCGTTAGTTGGATGTGACACACAGGCGTTAGTTGGATAAGACAGGCATGTGTTAGTTGGATGTGACACACATGCGTTAGTTGAATGAGACACACAGGTGTAAGATGGATGAGACACACAGGCGTTAGTTGCATGAGACACACAGCTGTTAGTTTTATGTGACACACCGTGCATTGGTGGATGAAACACATAGGTGTTAGATGGATGAGACACACAGGGTATAAGTGGACGAAACAGACAGATGCTAGTTGGATGAGACACACTGGCATTAGTTGGATGAGACACACTGGCATTAGTTGGATGAGCCACACAGGTGTCAGTTGGATGTGATACATAGGGGATAGGTGTATGAGACACACTGATGTTAATTGTATGTGACACACAGGCGTTAGTTGGACAACACACACAGCCGTTAGTTGGATGAGACACAGAGGCCTTGGATGGATGAGACACACAGGCGTTAGTTGTATGAGACAAAAAGCATTAATTAGATTTAATATACAGGCATGAGTTGGATGAGACACACAGGCGTTAGTTGGATTAGACCAATAGACGTTAGATGGATGAGACACACAGGCGTTAGATGAATGAGACACACAGGGGATAGGTGGATGAAACACACAACCGTTAGTTGGATTAGACACACAGGCGTTATTTGGATGAGACACACAGCTGTTAGTTGGATGAGACATACAGGTGTTAGTTGGATGAGACACACATGGGATAGGTGGAAAAAACACACAGATGCTAGTTGGATGAGACACACTGACATTAGTTGGATGTGACACACAGCGCATAGGTGAATGAAACACACAGGTGTAAGATGGATGAGAGACACAGGCGTTAGTTGGATGAGACACACAGCCGTTAGTTGGATGAGACACACAGGGGTGAGTTGTATGATACACTAGGGGTTAGTTGGATGTGACACACAGCGCATAGGTGAATGAAACGAACAGCCGTTAGTTGGATGAGACACAGAGGCCTTGGATGGATGAGACACACAGGCGTTAGTTGTTTGAGACAAAAAGACATAAATTAGATTTAACATACAGGCATGTGTTGGATGAGACACACAGGCGTTATTTGGATTAGACCAACAGACGTTAGATGGATGAGACACACATGTGTTAGATGGATGAGACACACAGGCGTTAGATGAATGAGACACACAGGGGATAGGTGGATGAAACACACAGCCGTTAGTTGGATGAGACACACAGGCGTTAGTTGGATGAGACACACAGCTGTTAATTGAATGAGACACACAGCCATTAGTTGGATGAGACACACAGCCGTTAGTTGGATGAGACACGCAGGGGTGAGTTGTATGATACACCAGGTTTTAGTTGGATGTGACACGCAGCGCATAGGTGGATGAAACACACAGGTGTAAGATGGATGAGAGACACAGGCGTTAGTTGGATGAGACATACAGGTGTTAGTTGGATGAGACACACAGGGGATAGGTGGAAAAAACACACAGATGCTAGTTGAATGAGACACATTGACATTAGTTGGATGAGACACAAAGCCGTTAGATGGATGAGCCACACAGGTGTCAGTTGGATGTGATACACAGGGGATAGTTGGATGAGACACTCAGATGTTAGTTGGATGTGACACACATGTGTTAGTTGGATGACACACACAGTTGTTAGTTCAATGTGACACGAAGGCGTTAGTAGGATGAGTCACACAGGCGTTAAGTGGATGAGAAGCACAGGCGTTAGATGGATGAGACACAATGGCATTAGTTGGATGAGGCACACAGGAGTGAGTTGTATGATACACCAGGTGTTAGTTGGATGTTACACACAGGGGATAGGTGGATGAAACAAACAGATGTTTGTTGGATGAGACACACATGCGCTAGATGGATGAGACACACATATGTTAGGTGGATGAAACACACAGGCATTAGATGGATGAGACACACAGGCTTTAGTTAGATGAGACACACACGGGTTAGTTGGATGTGACACATGGGGGATATGTGGCTGAAACACACAGCCGTTAGTTGGATGAGACACACAGGCGTTAGTTGGATGAGACACACATGCAATAGATGGATGAGACACAAATTCCTTAGATGGATGAGTCACGCAGGCATTAGATGGATGAGACACACAGGCTTTAGATGGATGAGACACAAAGGTGTTAGATGGATGAGACACACAGGCTTTAGATGGATGAGACACACAGGTGTTAGTTGGATGTGACACACAGGCTTTAGATGGATGAGACACACAGGTGTTAGTTGGATGTGACACAAATGGGATAGGTGGATGAAACACACAGCCGTTAGCTGGATGAGGCACACAGCCGTTAGCTGGATGAGACACACAGGCGTTAGTTGGACGAGAAACACAGGTGGTAGATGGATGAGACACACAAGCGTTAGTTGGATGAGACACACAGGCGTTAGTTGGATGAGACACACAGGCGTTAGATGGATGAGACACACAAGCGTTAGTTGGATGAGACACACAGGCGTAAGTTGGATGAGACACACAGGTGTTAGTTGGATGAGACGAAAAGGCATAAGTTAGATTTGACACACAGGCATGAGATGGAAGTGACAGACAAACTTTGGGAGGATGAGACACACAGGGGATAGGTGGATGAATCACACAGCCGTTAGTTGGATAAGACAAACTAGCGTTATTTGGATGAGACACGCAGGCGTTAGTTGGATGAGACACATAGGTTTTAGATGGATGAGACAAACAGGCGTTAGTTGGATGAGTCACACAGGCATTTGGTGTGTGAGACACACAGGCATTGGGTGGATGAGTCACACAGGTGTTAGTTGGATAAGATACATTGACGTTAGGAGATTGAGACACACAGGCATTAGGTGGATGAGACACAAATGCCTTAGATGGATAAGACAGACAGGCGTTAGATGGATGAGACACACAGGTGTTAGTTAGATGAGACACACAGGTGTTAGTTGGATGAGACACACGTGTTAGATGGATGAGACACACAGGCATTAGTTGATGCGACACACAAGCGTTAGATAAAAGTGACACTCTGGCATAAGAAGGATGAGCACACAGGTTTTCAATGGAAGACACACACAGGTGTTAATTGATGCGACACACACGGTTTACTTAGATGATACACACAGGGGTTAGTTGGACGAGACACACAGGTGTTCGGAGGATGAGACAAACATAGCTGCCTTAGATGGATGAGACACAAAAGTGTTAGATGGAAGAAACACACAGGTGTTAGTTGGATGTGACACACAGGCGTTAGTTGGATGAGACTCACAGCCGTTAGTTGGATGAGACACACAGACGTTAGTTGGATTAGACCCACAGGCGTTAGATGGATGAGACACACATGTACTAGATGGATGACACACACAGGCGTTAGATGGATGAGACACACAGGCTTTAGTTAGATGAGACACACAGGTGTTAGTTGGATGTGACACACAGGCGTTAGTTGGATGAGACACACAGGTGTTAGTTGGATGAGACACACGTGTTAGATGGATGAGACACACAGGCATTAGTTGATGCGACACACAAGCGTTAGATAGAAGTGACACTCTGGCATAAGAAGGATGAGCACACAGGTTTTCAATTGAAGACACACACAGGCATTAATTGATGCGACACACAGGGTTTACTTAGATGATACACACAGTGGTTAGTTGGACGAGACACACAGGCGTTCGGAGGATGAGACAAACATAGCTGCCTTAGATGGATAAGACACAAAAGTGTTAGATGGAAGAAACACACAGGTGTTAGTTGGATGTGACACACAGGCGTTAGTTGGATTAGACCCACAGGCGTTAGATGGATGAGACACACATGTAGTAGATGGATGACACACACTGGCGTTAGATGGATGAGACACACAGGCTTTAGTTAGATGAGACACACTGGTGTTAGTTGGATGAGACCCACAGGCATTAGTTGGATGAGACACACAGGAATTTGGTGTGTGAGACACACAGACTTTGGGTGGACGAGACCCACAGAGGTTAGGTAGATGAGACACACGGGACAGATGGATGTGACACACAGGCGTTAGATGGATGAGTCACACAGGTGTTAGTTGGATAAGATACACAGACGTTAGGATATTGAGACACACAAGCATTAGGTGGATGAGCCGCAAATGCCTTAGATGGATGAGGAACACGTGCGTTAGATGGATGAGTCACACAGGCGTTAAGTGGATGAGAAGCACAGGCATTAGATGGATGAGACACAATGGCATTAGTTGGATGAGGCACACAGGGGTGAGTTGTATGATACACCAGGTGTTAGTTGGATGTTACACACAGGGGATAGGTGGACGAAACAAACAGATGTTTGTTGGATGAGACACACATGCGCTAGATGGATGAGACACACATGTGTTAGGTGGATGAGACACACAGGCATTAGATGGATGAGACACACAGGCTTTAGTTAGATGAGACATACACGGGTTAGTTGGATGTGACACACGGGGGATATGTGGCTGAAACACACAGCCGTTAGTTGGATGAGACACACAGGCGTTAGTTGGATGAGACACAAATTCCTTAGATGGATGAGGCACGCAGGCATTAGATGGATGAGACACACAGGCTTTAGATGGATGAGACACACAGGCTTTAGATGGATGAGACACACAGGTGTTAGTTGGATGTGACACAAAGGGGATAGGTGGATGAAACACACAGCCGTTAGCTGGATGAGGCACACAGCCGTTAGCTGGATGAGACACACAGGCGTTAGTTGGATGAGACACACAGGCGTTAGTTGGATGAGACACACAGGGGTGAGTTGTATGATACACTAGGTGTTAGTTGGATGTGACACACAGCGCACAGGTGGATGAAACACAAAGGTGTTAGATGGATGAGACACACAGGGAATAGGTGGACGAAACACACAGATGCTAGTTGGATGAGACACACTGTCATAAGTTGGATGAGCCACACAGGTGTCAGTTGGATGTGATACACAGGAGATAGGTGGATGAGACACACAGATGTTAGTTGGATGTGACACACCTGCGTTAGTTGGATGACATGCACCGGCGTTAGTTGGATGTGACACACAGGCGTTAGTTGGATAAGACAGGCATGTGTTAGTTGGATGTGACACACATGCGTTAGTTGAATGAGACACACAGGTGTAAGATGGATGAGACACACAGGCGTTAGTTGCATGAGACACACAGCTGTTAGTTTTATGTGACACACCGTGCATTGGTGGATGAAACACATAGGTGTTAGATGGATGAGACACACAGGGTATAAGTGGACGAAACAGACAGATGCTAGTTGGATGAGACACACTGGCATTAGTTGGATGAGACACACTGGCATTAGTTGGATGAGCCACACAGGTGTCAGTTGGATGTGATACATAGGGGATAGGTGTATGAGACACACTGATGTTAATTGTATGTGACACACAGGCGTTAGTTGGACAACACACACAGCCGTTAGTTGGATGAGACACAGAGGCCTTGGATGGATGAGACACACAGGCGTTAGTTGTATGAGACAAAAAGCATTAATTAGATTTAATATACAGGCATGAGTTGGATGAGACACACAGGCGTTAGTTGGATTAGACCAATAGACGTTAGATGGATGAGACACACAGGCGTTAGATGAATGAGACACACAGGGGATAGGTGGATGAAACACACAACCGTTAGTTGGATTAGACACACAGGCGTTATTTGGATGAGACACACAGCTGTTAGTTGGATGAGACATACAGGTGTTAGTTGGATGAGACACACATGGGATAGGTGGAAAAAACACACAGATGCTAGTTGGATGAGACACACTGACATTAGTTGGATGTGACACACAGCGCATAGGTGAATGAAACACACAGGTGTAAGATGGATGAGAGACACAGGCGTTAGTTGGATGAGACACACAGCCGTTAGTTGGATGAGACACACAGGGGTGAGTTGTATGATACACTAGGGGTTAGTTGGATGTGACACACAGCGCATAGGTGAATGAAACGAACAGCCGTTAGTTGGATGAGACACAGAGGCCTTGGATGGATGAGACACACAGGCGTTAGTTGTTTGAGACAAAAAGACATAAATTAGATTTAACATACAGGCATGTGTTGGATGAGACACACAGCTGTTAATTGAATGAGACACACAGCCATTAGTTGGATGAGACACACAGCCGTTAGTTGGATGAGACACGCAGGGGTGAGTTGTATGATACACCAGGTTTTAGTTGGATGTGACACGCAGCGCATAGGTGGATGAAACACACAGGTGTAAGATGGATGAGAGACACAGGCGTTAGTTGGATGAGACATACAGGTGTTAGTTGGATGAGACACACAGGGGATAGGTGGAAAAAACACACAGATGCTAGTTGAATGAGACACATTGACATTAGTTGGATGAGACACAAAGCCGTTAGATGGATGAGCCACACAGGTGTCAGTTGGATGTGATACACAGGGGATAGTTGGATGAGACACTCAGATGTTAGTTGGATGTGACACACATGTGTTAGTTGGATGACACACACAGTTGTTAGTTCAATGTGACACGAAGGCGTTAGTAGGATGAGACACACAGGTGTTAGTTGGATGTGACACACATGCGTGAGTTGGATGAAACACACAGGCGTTTGTTGGATGAGACACACATTCGTTAGTTGAATGAGACACACAGGTGTTTGATGGATGAGACACACATGTTTTAGTTGGATGAGACCCACAGGCGTTAGATGGCTGAGACACACATGTGTTAGTTGGATGAGTCACACAGGGGTTAGTTGGATGAGACACACAGCCGTTAGTTGGATGAGACACACAGTCATTAGTTGGATGAGACACACAGGATTTAGATGGATGATACAAACAGGCGTTAGTTTGATGAGTCACACAGACATTTGGTGTGTGAGACACACAGGCATTGGGTGTATGAGACACACAGGGGTTAGGTAGATGAGACACACGGGATAGATGGATGTGACACACAGGCGTTGGATGGATGAATCACACAGGTGTTAGTTGGATAAGACACACAGGCGTTAGGAGATTGAGACACACAGGCATTAGGTGGATGAGTCACAAATGCCTTAGATGGATGAGACAAAGAGGCGTTAGATGGATGAGACACACAGGCTTTAGTTAGATGAGACACACATGTGTTAGTTGGATGTGACACACAGGGGATAGGTGAATGAAACAAACAGCCGTTGGTTGGATGAGACACACAGGGGATAGGTGGAAAAAACACACAGATGCTAGTTGGATGAGACACACTGACATTAGTTGGCTGTGATACACAGCGCATAGGTGGATGAAACACACAGGTGTAAGATGGATGAGACACACAGGCATTCGGTGGATGAGACAAACAGGCATAAAATGGATGAGACATAGCTGCCTTAGATGGATGAGACACAAAAGTGTTAGATGGTAGAAACACACAGGTGTTGGATGAGACACACTGGCATTAGCTGTATGAGACACACTGGCATTAGTTGGATGAGCCACACAGGTGTCAGTTGGATGTGATACACAGGGGATAGGTGGATGAGACACACAGATGTTAGTTGGATGTGACACACATGCGTTAGTTGGATGACACACACAGGCATATGTTTGATTGGACACACAAGCGTTAGATAGAAATGACTGTCAGGCGGAAGAAGGATGAGCACGCTAGTTTTCTATGGAAGACACACAGGCGTTCATTGATGTGACACACAGGGTTTACTTAAATGATAAACACAGAAGTTAGTTGGACGAGACACACAGGCATTCGGTGGATGAGACAAACAGGCATAAGATGGATGAGACATAGCTGCATTAGATGGATGAGATACAAATGTGTTAGATGGTAGAAACACACAGGAGTTAGTTGGATGTGACACACAGGCGTTAGTTGGATAAGACACACAGCCGTTAGTTGGATGAGACAAAGAGGCCTTAGATGGATGAGACACACAGGCGTTAGTTGTATGAGACAAAAAGTCATAAATTAGATTTGACATACAGGCATGAGTTGGATGAGACACACAGGCGTTAGATGGATTAGACCAACAGGCGTTAGATGAATGAGACACACAGGGGATAGGTGGATGAAACACACAGCCGTTAGTTGGATGAGGCACACCGCTGTTAGTTGGATGAGACACACGAGTTAGATGGATGAGACACACAGGCATTAGTTGATGCGACACACAAGCGTTAGATAGAAGTGACACTTAGGCATAAGAAGGATGACCACAAAGGTTTTCAATGGTAGACACACACAGGCATTAATTGATGCGACACACAGGGTTTACTTAGATGATACACACAGTGGTTAGTTGGACGAGACACACAGGCGTTCAGAGGATGAGACAAACAGGCATAAGATGGATGAGACATAGCTGCCTTAGATGGATGAGACACAATGGCATTAGTTGGATGAGACACACAGGGGTGAGTTGTATGATACACCAGATGTTAGTTGCATGTGACACACAGCGCGTAGGTGGATGAAACACACAGGCTTTAGTTGCATGAGACGCACAGGCCTTAGTTGGATGAGTCACACAGGCATTTGGTGTCTGAGACACAAAGGCATTGGGTGGATGAGACACACAGGGGTTAGGTAGATGAGACACACGGAATAGATGGATGTGACACACAAGCTTTAGATGGATGTGTCATATGGGCATTAGTTGGATAAGACACACAGGCGTTAGGAGATTGAGACACACAGGCAATAGATGGATGAGACACAAATGCCTTAGATGGATGAGTCACGCAGGCATTAGATGGATAAGTCACACAGGCATTAGATGGATGAGACACATAGACATTAGATGTATGAGGCACACAGGTGTTAGTTGGATGAGACACACAAGCGATATATGGATGAAATATACAGGGGTTAGATGGATGAGTCACAGAGGCGTGAAATGGATGAGAAACACAGGCGTTAGATGGATGAGACACACAGGCCTTAGTTGGATGAGACACACATGCTTTAATTAGATGAGACACACACGTGTTAGTTCGATTTGACACACAGGCGTTAGTTGGATGAGAAACACAGCGTTAGTTGGATGAGACACACAGGCGTTAGTTGAATGAGACCCACAGGCGTTAGATGGATGAGGCACACATGTTAGATGGATGAGACACACAGGCGTTATATGGATGAGACACACGGGCTTTAATTAAATGAGACACACACGTGTTAGTTCGATTTGACACACAGGCGTTAGTTGGATGAGACACACAGCGTTAGTTGGATGAGACACACAGGCGTTAGTTCGATGAGACACAAGGGGTGAGTTGTATGATACACCAGGTGTTAGTTGGATGTGACACACAAGCGTTATATGGATGAAATATACAGGTGTTAGATGGATGAGACACACAGGCGTTAGTTGCATGAGACACACAGGCGTTAGATGGATATGACACACATGTGTTATTTGCATGAGACACACAGGCGTTAGTTGGATGAGACCCACAGGCGTTAGATGGATGAGACACACAGGCGTTAGATGGATGAGACACACATGTGTTAGTTGGATGAGACAAATAGGCGTTAGATGGGTGAGACACACAGGCGTTAGTTAGATGAGACACACACATGTTAGTTGGATGTTACACACAGGGGATAGGTGGATGAAACAAACAGATGTTAGTTGGATGAGACACACATGCGTTAGTTGGATGAGACACACAGCCGTTAGTTGGATGAGACACACAAGCATTAGATGGATGAGACACACATGTGTTAGTTGGATGAAACACACAGGGGTTAGGTAGATGAGACACACGGGATAGATGGATGTGACACACAGGCGATAGATGGATGAGTCACACAGGTGTTAGTTGGATAAGATACACAGTCGTTAGGAGATTGAGACACACAGGCTTTAGGTGGATGAGACACAAATGCCTTAGATGGATGAGGAACACGGAAGTTATATCGATGAGTCACACAGTTGTTACGTGGATGAGAAACACAGGCGTTAGATGGATGAGACACAATGGCATTACTTGGATGAGACACACAGGTGTTAGATGGATGAGACACACAGGTATTAGTTGGATGAGTCACACAGAGGTTAGATGGATGAGACACACAGGCGTTAGTTGGATGAGACACACAGGCCTTAGTTTGATGAGACACACAGGCGTTAGTTGATGAGACTCGCAGCTGTTATTTGCATGATACACACAGGCGTTAGTTGGATGGGACTCACAGGTATTATATGGATGTGACACACATGTGTGAGATGGATGAGACAAAAATGCCTTAGATGGATGAGTCACGCAGGCATTAGATGGATAAGTCACACAAGCATTAGATGGATGAGACACATAGGCATTAGATGTATGAGGCACACAGGTGTTAGTTGGATGAGACACACAAGCGATATATCGATGAAATATACAGGGATTAGATGGATGAGTCACAGAGGCTTGAAATGGATGAGAAACACAGGCGTTTGATGGATGAGACACACAGGCATTAGTTGGATGAGTCACACAGATTAGATGGATGAGACACACAGGCTTTAATTAGATGAGACACACACGTGTTAGTTCGATTTGACACACAGGCATTAGTTGGATGAGACACACAGCATTAGTTGGATGAGACACTCAGGGGATAGGTGGATGAAACACACAACCGTTAGTTGGATTAGACACACAGGCGTTATTTGGATGAGACACACAGATGTTAGTTGGATGAGACATACAGGTGTTAGTTGGATGAGACACACATGGGATAGGTGGAAAAAACACACAGATGCTAGTTGGATGAGACACACTGACATTAGTTGGATGTGACACACAGCACATAGGTGAATGAAACACACAGGTGTAAAATGGATGAGAGACACAGGCGTTAGTTGGATGAGACACACAGCCGTTAGTTGGATGAGACACACAGGGGTGAGTTGTATGATACACTAGGGGTTAGTTGGATGTGACACACAGCGCATAGGTGAATGAAACGAACAGCCGTTAGTTGGATGAGACACAGAGGCCTTGGATGGATGAGACACACAGGCGTTAGTTGTATGAGACAAAAAGGCATAAATTAGATTTAACATACAGGCATGTGTTGGATGAGACACACAGGCGTTATTTGGATTAGACCAACAGACGTTAGATGGATGAGACACACATGTGTTAGATGGATGAGACACACAGGCGTTAGATGAATGAGACACACAGGGGATAGGTGGATGAAACACACAGCCGTTAGTTGGATGAGACACACAGGCGTTAGTTGGATGAGACACACAGCTGTTAATTGAATGAGACACACAGCCGTTAGATGGATGAGACACACAGCCGTTAGTTGGATGAGACACGCAGGGGTGAGTTGTATGATACACCAGGTTTTAGTTGGATGTGACACACAGCGCATAGGTGGATGAAACACACAGGTGTAAGATGGATGAGAGACACAGGCGTTAGTTGGATGAGACATACAGGTGTTAGTTGGATGAGACACACAGGGGATAGGTGGAAAAAACACACAGATGCTAGTTGAATGAGACACATTGACATTAGTTGGATGAGACACAAAGCCGTTAGATGGATGAGCCACATAGGTGTCAGTTGGATGTGATACACAGGGGATAGTTGGATGAGACACTCAGATGTTAGTTGGATGTGACACACATGCGTGAGTTGGATGAAACACACAGGCGTTTGTTGGATGAGACACACATTCGTTAGTTGAATGAGACACACAGGTGTTTGATGGATGAGACACACATGTTTTAGTTGGATGAGACCCACAGGCGTTAGATGGCTGAGACACACATGTGTTAGTTGGATGAGTCACAAAGGGGTTAGTTGGATGAGACACACAGCTGTTAGTTGGATGAGACACACAGTCATTAGTTGAATGAGACACACAGGATTTAGATGGATGATACAAACAGGCGTTAGTTTGATGAGTCACACAGACATTTGGTGTGTGAGACACACAGGCATTGGTGTATGAGACACACAGGGGTTAGGTAGATGAGACACACGGGATAGATGGATGTGACACACAGGCGTTGGATGGATGAATCACACAGGTGTTAGTTGGATAAGACACACAGGCGTTAGGAGATTGAGACACACAGGCATTAGGTGGATGAGTCACAAATGCCTTAGATGGATGAGACAAAGAGGCGTTAGATGGATGAGACACACAGGCTTTAGTTAGATGAGACACACATGTGTTAGTTGGATGTGACACACAGGGGATAGGTGGATGAAACAAACAGCCGTTGGTTGGATGAGACACACAGGGGATAGGTGGAAAAAACACACAGATGCTAGTTGGTTGAGTCACACTGACATTAGTTGGATGTGACACACAGCGCATAGGTGGATGAAACACACAGGTGTAAGATGGATGAGACACACAGGCATTCGGTGGATGAGACAAACAGGCATAAAATGGATGAGACATAGCTGCCTTAGATGGATGAGACACAAAAGTGTTAGATGGTAGAAACACACAGGTGTTAGTTGGATGTGACACACAGGCGTTAGTTGTATAAGACAGGCAGGTGTTAAATGGATGAGACACACAGGCGTTAGATGAATGAGACACACAGGGGATAGGTAGATGAGACACACAGGCGTTAGTTGCATGAGACACACTGCTGTTAGTTGGATGTGACAAACCGTGCATTGGTGGATGAAACACAAAGGTGTTAGATGGATGAGACACACAGGGGATAAGTGGACGAAACACACAGATGCTAGTTGGATGAGACACACTGGCTTTAGCTGTATGAGACACACTGGCATTAGTTGGATGAGCCACACAGGTGTCAGTTGGATGTGATACACAGGGGATAGGTGGATGAGACACACAGATGTTAGTTGGATGTGACACACATGCGTTAGTTGGATGACACACACAGGCGTATGTTTGATTGGACACACAAACGTTAGATAGAAATGACATTCAGGCGGAAGAAGGATGAGCACACTGGTTTTCTATGGAAGACACACAGGCATTCATTGATGTGACACACAGGGTTTACTTAAATGATACACACAGGAGTTACTTGGACGAGACACACAGGCATTCGGTGGATGAGACAAACAGGCATAAGATGGATGAAACATAGCTGCCTTAGATGGATGAGATACAAAAGTGTTAGATGGTAGAAACACACAGGAGTTAGTTGGATGTGACACACAGGCGTTAGTTGGATAAGACACACAGCCATTAGTTGGATGAGACACAGAGGCCTTAGATGGATGAGACACACAGGTGTTAGTTGTATGAGACAAAAAGGCATAAACTAGATTTGACATAGATGCAGGAGTTGGATGAGACACACAGGCGTTAGTTGGATTAGACCAACAGACGTTAGATGGATGAGACACCCATGTGTTAGATGGATCAGACACACAGGCGTTAGATGAATAAGACACACAGGGGATAGGTGGATGAAACACACAGCCGTTAGTTGGATGAGGCACACCGCTGTTATTTGGATGAGACACACGTGTTAGATGGATGAGACACACAGGCATTAGTTGATGCGACACACAAGCGTTAGATAGAAGAGACACTTAGGCGTAAGAAGGATGACCACAAAGGTTTTCAATGGAAGACACACACAGGCATTAATTGATGCGACACACAGGGTTTACTTAGAGGATACACACAGTGGTTAGTTGGACGAGACACACAGGCGTTCGGAGGATGAGACAAACAGGCATAAGATGGATGAGATATAGCTGCCTTAGATGGATGAGACACAATGGCATTAGTTGGATGAGAAACACAGGGGTGAGTTGTATGATACACCAGATGTTAGTTGGATGTGACGCACAGCGCGTAGGTGGATGAAACACACAGGCTTTAGATGCATGAGACACACAGGCCTTAGTTGGATGAGTCACACAGGCATTTGGTGTCTGAGACACAAAGGCATTGGGTGGATGAGACACACAGGGGTTAGGTAGATGAGACACACGGAATAGATGGATGTGACACACAAGCGTTAGATGGATGTGTCACACGGGCGTTAGTTGGATAAGACACACAGGCGTTAGGAGATTGAGACACACAGGCAATAGATGGATGAGACACAAATGCCTTAGATGGATGAGTCACGCAGGCATTAGATGGATAAGTCACACAGGCATTAGATGGATGAGACACATAGGCATTAAATGTATGAGGCACACAGGTGTTAGTTGGATGAGACACACAAGCGATATATGGATGAAATATACAGGGGTTAGATGGATGAGTCACAGAGGCGTGAAATGGATGAGAAACACAGGCGTTAGATGGAAGAGACACACAGGCCTTAGTTGGATGAGACACACAGGCTTTAGTTAGATGAGACACACATGTGTTAGTTGGATGTGACACACAGGGGATAGGTGGATGAAACAAACAGCCGTTGGTTGGATGAGACACACAGGGGATAGGTGGAAAAAACACACAGATGCTAGTTGGTTGAGTCACACTGACATTAGTTGGATGTGACACACAGCGCATAGGTGGATGAAACACACAGGTGTAAGATGGATGAGACACACAGGCATTCGGTGGATGAGACAAACAGGCATAAAATGGATGAGACATAGCTGCCTTAGATGGATGAGACACAAAAGTGTTAGATGGTAGAAACACACAGGTGTTAGTTGGATGTGACACACAGGCGTTAGTTGTATAAGACAGGCAGGTGTTAAATGGATGAGACACACAGGCGTTAGATGAATGAGACACACAGGGGATAGGTGGATGAGACACACAGGCGTTAGTTGCATGAGACACACTGCTGTTAGTTGGATGTGACAAACCGTGCATTGGTGGATGAAACACAAAGGTGTTAGATGGATGAGACACACAGGGGATAAGTGGACGAAACACACAGATGCTAGTTGGATGAGACACACTGGCTTTAGCTGTATGAGACACACTGGCATTAGTTGGATGAGCCACACAGGTGTCAGTTGGATGTGATACACAGGGGATAGGTGGATGAGACACACAGATGTTAGTTGGATGTGACACACATGCGTTAGTTGGATGACACACACAGGCGTATGTTTGATTGGACGCACAAACGTTAGATAGAAATGACATTCAGGCGGAAGAAGGATGAGCACACTGGTTTTCTATGGAAGACACACAGGCATTCATTGATGTGACACACAGGGTTTACTTAAATGATACACACAGGAGTTACTTGGACGAGACACACAGGCATTCGGTGGATGAGACAAACAGGCATAAGATGGATGAAACATAGCTGCCTTAGATGGATGAGATACAAAAGTGTTAGATGGTAGAAACACACAGGAGTTAGTTGGATGTGACACACAGGCGTTAGTTGGATAAGACACACAGCCATTAGTTGGATGAGACACAGAGGCCTTAGATGGATGAGACACACAGGTGTTAGTTGTATGAGACAAAAAGGCATAAATTAGATTTGACATAGATGCAGGAGTTGGATGAGACACACAGGCGTTAGTTGGATGAGAAACACAGGTGGTAGATGGATGAGACAGAAAGGCGTTAGATGGATGAGACACACAGGCGTTAGTTGGATGAGACACACAGGGGTTAGATGGATGAGACACACAAGCGTTAGTTGGATGAGACACACAGGTGTTAGTTGGATTAGACACACAGGTGTTAGATGGATGAGACACACAAGCGTTAGTTGGATGAGACACACAGGCATTAGTTGGATGAGACACAGGTGTTAGATGGATGAGACACACAAGCGTTAGTTGGATGAGACACAGGCGTTAGTTGGATGAGACACACAGGTGGTAGATCGATGAGACAGAAAGGCGTTAGATGGATGAGACACACAGGCGTTAGTTGGATGAGACACACAGGTGTTAGATGGATGAGACACACAAGCGTTAGTTGGACGAGAAACACAGGTGGTAGATGGATGAGACACACAAGCGTTAGTTGGATGAGACACACAGGCGTTAGTTGGATGAGACACACAGGCGTTAGATGGATGAGACACACAAGCATTAGTTGGATGAGACACACAGGCATAAGTTGGATGAGACACACAGGTGTTAGTTGGATGAGACAAAAAGGCATAAGTTAGATTTGACACACAGGCATGAGATGGAAGTGACAGACAAACTTTGGGAGGATGAGATACACAGGGGATAGGTGGATGAATCACACAGCCGTTAGTTGGATAAGACAAACTAGCGTTATTTGGATGAGACACGCAGGCGTTAGTTGGATGAGACATACAGGTTTTAGATGGATGAGACACACAGGCTTTAGTTAGATGAGACACACAGGTGTTAGTTGGATGTGACACACAGATGTTAGTTAGATGAGACACACAGGTGTTAGTTGGATGAGACACACGTGTTAGATGGATGAGACACACAGGCATTAGTTGATGCGACACACAAGCGTTAGATAGAAGTGACACTCTGGCATAAGAAGGATGAGCACACAGGTTTTCAATGGAAGACACACACAGGTGTTAATTGATGCGACACACACGGTTTACTTAGATGATACACACAGTGGTTAGTTGGACGAGACACACAGGTGTTCGGAGGATGAGACAAACATAGCTGCCTTAGATGGATGAGACACAAAAGTGTTAGATGGAAGAAACACACAGGTGTTAGTTGGATGTGACACACAGGCGTTAGTTGGATGAGACTCACAGCCGTTAGTTGGATGAGACACACAGACGTTAGTTGGATTAGACCCACAGGCGTTAGATGGATGAGACACACATGTACTAGATGGATGACACACACAGGCGTTAGATGGATGAGACACACAGGCTTTAGTTAGATGAGACACACAGGTGTTAGTTGGATGTGACACACAGGCGTTAGTTGGATGAGACACACAGGTGTTAGTTGGATGAGACACACGTGTTAGATGGATGAGACACACAGGCATTAGTTGATGCGACACACAAGCGTTAGATAGAAGTGACACTCTGGCATAAGAAGGATGAGCACACAGGTTTTCAATTGAAGACACACACAGGCATTAATTGATGCGACACACAGGGTTTACTTAGATGATACACACAGGGGTTAGTTGGACGAGACACACAGGCGTTCGGAGGATGAGACAAACATAGCTGCCTTAGATGGATAAGACACAAAAGTGTTAGATGGAAGAAACACACAGGTGTTAGTTGGATGTGACACACAGGCGTTTGTTGGATGAGACTCACAGCCGTTAGTTGGATGAGACACACAGACGTTAGTTGGATTAGACCCACAGGCGTTAGATGGATGAGACACACATGTAGTAGATTGATGACACACACAGGCGTTAGATGGATGAGACACACAGGCTTTAGTTAGATGAGACACACAGGTGTTAGTTGGATGAGACCCACAGGCATTAGTTGGATGAGACACACATGTGTTAGTTGGATGAGACACACAGGAATTTGGTGTGTGAGACACACAGACTTTGGGTGGACGAGACCCACAGAGGTTAGGTAGATGTGACACACGGGACAGATGGATGTGACACACAGGCGTTAGATGGATGAGTCACACAGGTGTTAGTTGGATAAGATACACAGACGTTAGGAGATTGAGACACACAAGCATTAGGTGGATGAGACACAAATGCCTTAGATGGATGAGGAACACGTGCGTTAGATGGATGAGTCACACAGGCGTTAAGTGGATGAGAAGCACAGGCGTTAGATGGATGAGACACAATGGCATTAGTTGGATGAGGCACACAGGGGTGAGTTGTATGATACACCAGGTGTTAGTTGGATGTTACACACAGGGGATAGGTGGATGAAACAAACAGATGTTTGTTGGATGAGACACACATGCGCTAGATGGATGAGACACACATATGTTAGGTGGATGAAACACACAGGCATTAGATGGATGAGACACACAGGCTTTAGTTAGATGAGACACACACGGGTTAGTTGGATGTGACACATGGGGGATATGTGGCTGAAACACACAGCCGTTAGTTGGATGAGACACACAGGCGTTAGTTGGATGAGACACACATG
Organism: Narcine bancroftii; assembly: GCF_036971445.1. Lineage (NCBI taxonomy): Eukaryota > Metazoa > Chordata > Chondrichthyes > Torpediniformes > Narcinidae > Narcine > Narcine bancroftii. The sequence continues at coordinate 261,697 of NW_027211967.1, forward strand.
CAATAGATGGATGAGACACAAATTCCTTAGATGGATGAGTCACGCAGGCATTAGATGGATGAGACACACAGGCTTTAGATGGATGAGACACAAAGGTGTTAGATGGATGAGACACACAGGCTTTAGATGGATGAGACACACAGGTGTTAGTTGGATGTGACACACAGGCTTTAGATGGATGAGACACACAGGTGTTAGTTGGATGTGACACAAATGGGATAGGTGGATGAAACACACAGCCGTTAGCTGGATGAGGCACACAGCCGTTAGCTGGATGAGACACACAGGCGTTAGTTGGACGAGAAACACAGGTGGTAGATGGATGAGACACACAAGCGTTAGTTGGATGAGACACACAGGCGTTAGTTGGATGAGACACACAGGCGTTAGATGGATGAGACACACAAGCGTTAGTTGGATGAGACACACAGGCGTAAGTTGGATGAGACACACAGGTGTTAGTTGGATGAGACGAAAAGGCATAAGTTAGATTTGACACACAGGCATGAGATGGAAGTGACAGACAAACTTTGGGAGGATGAGACACACAGGGGATAGGTGGATGAATCACACAGCCGTTAGTTGGATAAGACAAACTAGCGTTATTTGGATGAGACACGCAGGCGTTAGTTGGATGAGACACATAGGTTTTAGATGGATGAGACAAACAGGCGTTAGTTGGATGAGTCACACAGGCATTTGGTGTGTGAGACACACAGGCATTGGGTGGATGAGTCACACAGGTGTTAGTTGGATAAGATACATTGACGTTAGGAGATTGAGACACACAGGCATTAGGTGGATGAGACACAAATGCCTTAGATGGATAAGACAGACAGGCGTTAGATGGATGAGACACACAGGTGTTAGTTAGATGAGACACACAGGTGTTAGTTGGATGAGACACACGTGTTAGATGGATGAGACACACAGGCATTAGTTGATGCGACACACAAGCGTTAGATAAAAGTGACACTCTGGCATAAGAAGGATGAGCACACAGGTTTTCAATGGAAGACACACACAGGTGTTAATTGATGCGACACACACGGTTTACTTAGATGATACACACAGGGGTTAGTTGGACGAGACACACAGGTGTTCGGAGGATGAGACAAACATAGCTGCCTTAGATGGATGAGACACAAAAGTGTTAAATGGAAGAAACACACAGGTGTTAGTTGGATGTGACACACAGGCGTTAGTTGGATGAGACTCACAGCCGTTAGTTGGATGAGACACACAGACGTTAGTTGGATTAGACCCACAGGCGTTAGATGGATGAGACACACATGTACTAGATGGATGACACACACAGGCGTTAGATGGATGAGACACACAGGCTTTAGTTAGATGAGACACACAGGTGTTAGTTGGATGTGACACACAGGCGTTAGTTGGATGAGACACACAGGTGTTAGTTGGATGAGACACACGTGTTAGATGGATGAGACACACAGGCATTAGTTGATGCGACACACAAGCGTTAGATAGAAGTGACACTCTGGCATAAGAAGGATGAGCACACAGGTTTTCAATTGAAGACACACACAGGCATTAATTGATGCGACACACAGGGTTTACAGATGATACACACAGTGGTTAGTTGGACGAGACACACAGGCGTTCGGAGGATGGGACAAACATAGCTGCCTTAGATGGATAAGACACAAAAGTGTTAGATGGAAGAAACACACAGGTGTTAGTTGGATGTGACACACAGGCGTTAGTTGGATTAGACCCACAGGCGTTAGATGGATGAGACACACATGTAGTAGATGGATGACACACACTGGCGTTAGATGGATGAGACACACAGGCTTTAGTTAGATGAGACACACTGGTGTTAGTTGGATGAGACCCACAGGCATTAGTTGGATGAGACACACAGGAATTTGGTGTGTGAGACACACAGACTTTGGGTGGACGAGACCCACAGAGGTTAGGTAGATGAGACACACGGGACAGATGGATGTGACACACAGGCGTTAGATGGATGAGTCACACAGGTGTTAGTTGGATAAGATACACAGACGTTAGGATATTGAGACACACAAGCATTAGGTGGATGAGCCGCAAATGCCTTAGATGGATGAGGAACACGTGCGTTAGATGGATGAGTCACACAGGCGTTAAGTGGATGAGAAGCACAGGCATTAGATGGATGAGACACAATGGCATTAGTTGGATGAGGCACACAGGGGTGAGTTGTATGATACACCAGGTGTTAGTTGGATGTTACACACAGGGGATAGGTGGACGAAACAAACAGATGTTTGTTGGATGAGACACACATGCGCTAGATGGATGAGACACACATGTGTTAGGTGGATGAGACACACAGGCATTAGATGGATGGGACACACAGGCTTTAGTTAGATGAGACATACACGGGTTAGTTGGATGTGACACACGGGGGATATGTGGCTGAAACACACAGCCGTTAGTTGGATGAGACACACAGGCGTTAGTTGGATGAGACACAAATTCCTTAGATGGATGAGGCACGCAGGCATTAGATGGATGAGACACACAGGCTTTAGATGGATGAGACACACAGGCTTTAGATGGATGAGACACACAGGTGTTAGTTGGATGTGACACAAAGGGGATAGGTGGATGAAACACACAGCCGTTAGCTGGATGAGGCACACAGCCGTTAGCTGGATGAGACACACAGGCGTTAGTTGGATGAGACACACAGGCGTTAGTTGGATGAGACACACAGGGGTGAGTTGTATGATACACTAGGTGTTAGTTGGATGTGACACACAGCGCACAGGTGGATGAAACACAAAGGTGTTAGATGGATGAGACACACAGGGAATAGGTGGACGAAACACACAGATGCTAGTTGGATGAGACACACTGTCATAAGTTGGATGAGCCACACAGGTGTCAGTTGGATGTGATACACAGGAGATAGGTGGATGAGACACACAGATGTTAGTTGGATGTGACACACCTGCGTTAGTTGGATGACATGCACCGGCGTTAGTTGGATGTGACACACAGGCGTTAGTTGGATAAGACAGGCATGTGTTAGTTGGATGTGACACACATGCGTTAGTTGAATGAGACACACAGGTGTAAGATGGATGAGACACACAGGCGTTAGTTGCATGAGACACACAGCTGTTAGTTTTATGTGACACACCGTGCATTGGTGGATGAAACACATAGGTGTTAGATGGATGAGACACACAGGGTATAGGTGGACGAAACAGACAGATGCTAGTTGGATGAGACACACTGGCATTAGTTGGATGAGACACACTGGCATTAGTTGGATGAGCCACACAGGTGTCAGTTGGATGTGATACATAGGGGATAGGTGTATGAGACACACTGATGTTAATTGTATGTGACACACAGGCGTTAGTTGGACAACACACACAGCCGTTAGTTGGATGAGACACAGAGGCCTTGGATGGATGAGACACACAGGCGTTAGTTGTATGAGACAAAAAGCATTAATTAGATTTAATATACAGGCATGAGTTGGATGAGACACACAGGCGTTAGTTGGATTAGACCAATAGACGTTAGATGGATGAGACACACAGGCGTTAGATGAATGAGACACACAGGGGATAGGTGGATGAAACACACAACCGTTAGTTGGATTAGACACACAGGCGTTATTTGGATGAGACACACAGCTGTTAGTTGGATGAGACATACAGGTGTTAGTTGGATGAGACACACATGGGATAGGTGGAAAAAACACACAGATGCTAGTTGGATGAGACACACTGACATTAGTTGGATGTGACACACAGCGCATAGGTGAATGAAACACACAGGTGTAAGATGGATGAGAGACACAGGCGTTAGTTGGATGAGACACACAGCCGTTAGTTGGATGAGACACACAGGGGTGAGTTGTATGATACACTAGGGGTTAGTTGGATGTGACACACAGCGCATAGGTGAATGAAACGAACAGCCGTTAGTTGGATGAGACACAGAGGCCTTGGATGGATGAGACACACAGGCGTTAGTTGTTTGAGACAAAAAGACATAAATTAGATTTAACATACAGGCATGTGTTGGATGAGACACACAGGCGTTATTTGGATTAGACCAACAGACGTTAGATGGATGAGACACACATGTGTTAGATGGATGAGACACACAGGCGTTAGATGAATGAGACACACAGGGGATAGGTGGATGAAACACACAGCCGTTAGTTGGATGAGACACACAGGCGTTAGTTGGATGAGACACACAGCTGTTAATTGAATGAGACACACAGCCATTAGTTGGATGAGACACACAGCCGTTAGTTGGATGAGACACGCAGGGGTGAGTTGTATGATACACCAGGTTTTAGTTGGATGTGACACGCAGCGCATAGGTGGATGAAACACACAGGTGTAAGATGGATGAGAGACACAGGCGTTAGTTGGATGAGACATACAGGTGTTAGTTGGATGAGACACACAGGGGATAGGTGGAAAAAACACACAGATGCTAGTTGAATGAGACACATTGACATTAGTTGGATGAGACACAAAGCCGTTAGATGGATGAGCCACACAGGTGTCAGTTGGATGTGATACACAGGGGATAGTTGGATGAGACACTCAGATGTTAGTTGGATGTGACACACATGTGTTAGTTGGATGACACACACAGTTGTTAGTTCAATGTGACACGAAGGCGTTAGTAGGATGAGACACACAGGTGTTAGTTGGATGTGACACACATGCGTGAGTTGGATGAAACACACAGGCGTTTGTTGGATGAGACACACATTCGTTAGTTGAATGAGACACACAGGTGTTTGATGGATGAGACACACATGTTTTAGTTGGATGAGACCCACAGGCGTTAGATGGCTGAGACACACATGTGTTAGTTGGATGAGTCACACAGGGGTTAGTTGGATGAGACACACAGCCGTTAGTTGGATGAGACACACAGTCATTAGTTGGATGAGACACACAGGATTTAGATGGATGATACAAACAGGCGTTAGTTTGATGAGTCACACAGACATTTGGTGTGTGAGACACACAGGCATTGGGTGTATGAGACACACAGGGGTTAGGTAGATGAGACACACGGGATAGATGGATGTGACACACAGGCGTTGGATGGATGAATCACACAGGTGTTAGTTGGATAAGACACACAGGCGTTAGGAGATTGAGACACACAGGCATTAGGTGGATGAGTCACAAATGCCTTAGATGGATGAGACAAAGAGGCGTTAGATGGATGAGACACACAGGCTTTAGTTAGATGAGACACACATGTGTTAGTTGGATGTGACACACAGGGGATAGGTGAATGAAACAAACAGCCGTTGGTTGGATGAGACACACAGGGGATAGGTGGAAAAAACACACAGATGCTAGTTGGATGAGACACACTGACATTAGTTGGATGTGATACACAGCGCATAGGTGGATGAAACACACAGGTGTAAGATGGATGAGACACACAGGCATTCGGTGGATGAGACAAACAGGCATAAAATGGATGAGACATAGCTGCCTTAGATGGATGAGACACAAAAGTGTTAGATGGTAGAAACACACAGGTGTTGGATGAGACACACTGGCATTAGCTGTATGAGACACACTGGCATTAGTTGGATGAGCCACACAGGTGTCAGTTGGATGTGATACACAGGGGATAGGTGGATGAGACACACAGATGTTAGTTGGATGTGACACACATGCGTTAGTTGGATGACACACACAGGCATATGTTTGATTGGACACACAAGCGTTAGATAGAAATGACTGTCAGGCGGAAGAAGGATGAGCACGCTAGTTTTCTATGGAAGACACACAGGCGTTCATTGATGTGACACACAGGGTTTACTTAAATGATAAACACAGGAGTTAGTTGGACGAGACACACAGGCATTCGGTGGATGAGACAAACAGGCATAAGATGGATGAGACATAGCTGCATTAGATGGATGAGATACAAATGTGTTAGATGGTAGAAACACACAGGAGTTAGTTGGATGTGACACACAGGCGTTAGTTGGATAAGACACACAGCCGTTAGTTGGATGAGACAAAGAGGCCTTAGATGGATGAGACACACAGGCGTTAGTTGTATGAGACAAAAAGTCATAAATTAGATTTGACATACAGGCATGAGTTGGATGAGACACACAGGCGTTAGATGGATTAGACCAACAGGCGTTAGATGAATGAGACACACAGGGGATAGGTGGATGAAACACACAGCCGTTAGTTGGATGAGGCACACCGCTGTTAGTTGGATGAGACACACGAGTTAGATGGATGAGACACACAGGCATTAGTTGATGCGACACACAAGCGTTAGATAGAAGTGACACTTAGGCATAAGAAGGATGACCACAAAGGTTTTCAATGGTAGACACACACAGGCATTAATTGATGCGACACACAGGGTTTACTTAGATGATACACACAGTGGTTAGTTGGACGAGACACACAGGCGTTCAGAGGATGAGACAAACAGGCATAAGATGGATGAGACATAGCTGCCTTAGATGGATGAGACACAATGGCATTAGTTGGATGAGACACACAGGGGTGAGTTGTATGATACACCAGATGTTAGTTGCATGTGACACACAGCGCGTAGGTGGATGAAACACACAGGCTTTAGTTGCATGAGACGCACAGGCCTTAGTTGGATGAGTCACACAGGCATTTGGTGTCTGAGACACAAAGGCATTGGGTGGATGAGACACACAGGGGTTAGGTAGATGAGACACACGGAATAGATGGATGTGACACACAAGCTTTAGATGGATGTGTCATATGGGCATTAGTTGGATAAGACACACAGGCGTTAGGAGATTGAGACACACAGGCAATAGATGGATGAGACACAAATGCCTTAGATGGATGAGTCACGCAGGCATTAGATGGATAAGTCACACAGGCATTAGATGGATGAGACACATAGACATTAGATGTATGAGGCACACAGGTGTTAGTTGGATGAGACACACAAGCGATATATGGATGAAATATACAGGGGTTAGATGGATGAGTCACAGAGGCGTGAAATGGATGAGAAACACAGGCGTTAGATGGATGAGACACACAGGCCTTAGTTGGATGAGACACACATGCTTTAATTAGATGAGACACACACGTGTTAGTTCGATTTGACACACAGGCGTTAGTTGGATGAGAAACACAGCGTTAGTTGGATGAAACACACAGGCGTTAGTTGAATGAGACCCACAGGCGTTAGATGGATGAGGCACACATGTTAGATGGATGAGACACACAGGCGTTATATGGATGAGACACACGGGCTTTAATTAAATGAGACACACACGTGTTAGTTCGATTTGACACACAGGCGTTAGTTGGATGAGACACACAGCGTTAGTTGGATGAGACACACAGGCGTTAGTTCGATGAGACACAAGGGGTGAGTTGTATGATACACCAGGTGTTAGTTGGATGTGACACACAAGCGTTATATGGATGAAATATACAGGTGTTAGATGGATGAGACACACAGGCGTTAGTTGCATGAGACACACAGGCGTTAGATGGATATGACACACATGTGTTATTTGCATGAGACACACAGGCGTTAGTTGGATGAGACCCACAGGCGTTAGATGGATGAGACACACAGGCGTTAGATGGATGAGACACACATGTGTTAGTTGGATGAGACAAATAGGCGTTAGATGGGTGAGACACACAGGCGTTAGTTAGATGAGACACACACATGTTAGTTGGATGTTACACACAGGGGATAGGTGGATGAAACAAACAGATGTTAGTTGGATGAGACACACATGCGTTAGTTGGATGAGACACACAGCCGTTAGTTGGATGAGACACACAAGCATTAGATGGATGAGACACACATGTGTTAGTTGGATGAAACACACAGGGGTTAGGTAGATGAGACACACGGGATAGATGGATGTGACACACAGGCGATAGATGGATGAGTCACACAGGTGTTAGTTGGATAAGATACACAGTCGTTAGGAGATTGAGACACACAGGCTTTAGGTGGATGAGACACAAATGCCTTAGATGGATGAGGAACACGGAAGTTATATCGATGAGTCACACAGTTGTTACGTGGATGAGAAACACAGGCGTTAGATGGATGAGACACAATGGCATTACTTGGATGAGACACACAGGTGTTAGATGGATGAGACACACAGGTATTAGTTGGATGAGTCACACAGAGGTTAGATGGATGAGACACACAGGCGTTAGTTGGATGAGACACACAGGCCTTAGTTTGATGAGACACACAGGCGTTAGTTGATGAGACTCGCAGCTGTTATTTGCATGATACACACAGGCGTTAGTTGGATGGGACTCACAGGTATTATATGGATGTGACACACATGTGTGAGATGGATGAGACAAAAATGCCTTAGATGGATGAGTCACGTAGGCATTAGATGGATAAGTCACACAAGCATTAGATGGATGAGACACATAGGCATTAGATGTATGAGGCACACAGGTGTTAGTTGGATGAGACACACAAGCGATATATCGATGAAATATATAGGGATTAGATGGATGAGTCACAGAGGCTTGAAATGGATGAGAAACACAGGCGTTTGATGGATGAGACACACAGGCATTAGTTGGATGAGTCACACAGATTAGATGGATGAGACACACAGGCTTTAATTAGATGAGACACACACGTGTTAGTTCGATTTGACACACAGGCATTAGTTGGATGAGACACACAGCATTAGTTGGATGAGACACTCAGGGGATAGGTGGATGAAACACACAACCGTTAGTTGGATTAGACACACAGGCGTTATTTGGATGAGACACACAGATGTTAGTTGGATGAGACATACAGGTGTTAGTTGGATGAGACACACATGGGATAGGTGGAAAAAACACACAGATGCTAGTTGGATGAGACACACTGACATTAGTTGGATGTGACACACAGCACATAGGTGAATGAAACACACAGGTGTAAAATGGATGAGAGACACAGGCGTTAGTTGGATGAGACACACAGCCGTTAGTTGGATGAGACACACAGGGGTGAGTTGTATGATACACTAGGGGTTAGTTGGATGTGACACACAGCGCATAGGTGAATGAAACGAACAGCCGTTAGTTGGATGAGACACAGAGGCCTTGGATGGATGAGACACACAGGCGTTAGTTGTATGAGACAAAAAGGCATAAATTAGATTTAACATACAGGCATGTGTTGGATGAGACACACAGGCGTTATTTGGATTAGACCAACAGACGTTAGATGGATGAGACACACATGTGTTAGATGGATGAGACACACAGGCGTTAGATGAATGAGACACACAGGGGATAGGTGGATGAAACACACAGCCGTTAGTTGGATGAGACACACAGGCGTTAGTTGGATGAGACACACAGCTGTTAATTGAATGAGACACACAGCCGTTAGATGGATGAGACACACAGCCGTTAGTTGGATGAGACACGCAGGGGTGAGTTGTATGATACACCAGGTTTTAGTTGGATGTGACACACAGCGCATAGGTGGATGAAACACACAGGTGTAAGATGGATGAGAGACACAGGCGTTAGTTGGATGAGACATACAGGTGTTAGTTGGATGAGACACACAGGGGATAGGTGGAAAAAACACACAGATGCTAGTTGAATGAGACACATTGACATTAGTTGGATGAGACACAAAGCCGTTAGATGGATGAGCCACATAGGTGTCAGTTGGATGTGATACACAGGGGATAGTTGGATGAGACACTCAGATGTTAGTTGGATGTGACACACATGCGTGAGTTGGATGAAACACACAGGCGTTTGTTGGATGAGACACACATTCGTTAGTTGAATGAGACACACAGGTGTTTGATGGATGAGACACACATGTTTTAGTTGGATGAGACCCACAGGCGTTAGATGGCTGAGACACACATGTGTTAGTTGGATGAGTCACAAAGGGGTTAGTTGGATGAGACACACAGCTGTTAGTTGGATGAGACACACAGTCATTAGTTGAATGAGACACACAGGATTTAGATGGATGATACAAACAGGCGTTAGTTTGATGAGTCACACAGACATTTGGTGTGTGAGACACACAGGCATTGGTGTATGAGACACACAGGGGTTAGGTAGATGAGACACACGGGATAGATGGATGTGACACACAGGCGTTGGATGGATGAATCACACAGGTGTTAGTTGGATAAGACACACAGGCGTTAGGAGATTGAGACACACAGGCATTAGGTGGATGAGTCACAAATGCCTTAGATGGATGAGACAAAGAGGCGTTAGATGGATGAGACACACAGGCTTTAGTTAGATGAGACACACATGTGTTAGTTGGATGTGACACACAGGGGATAGGTGGATGAAACAAACAGCCGTTGGTTGGATGAGACACACAGGGGATAGGTGGAAAAAACACACAGATGCTAGTTGGTTGAGTCACACTGACATTAGTTGGATGTGACACACAGCGCATAGGTGGATGAAACACACAGGTGTAAGATGGATGAGACACACAGGCATTCGGTGGATGAGACAAACAGGCATAAAATGGATGAGACATAGCTGCCTTAGATGGATGAGACACAAAAGTGTTAGATGGTAGAAACACACAGGTGTTAGTTGGATGTGACACACAGGCGTTAGTTGTATAAGACAGGCAGGTGTTAAATGGATGAGACACACAGGCGTTAGATGAATGAGACACACAGGGGATAGGTAGATGAGACACACAGGCGTTAGTTGCATGAGACACACTGCTGTTAGTTGGATGTGACAAACCGTGCATTGGTGGATGAAACACAAAGGTGTTAGATGGATGAGACACACAGGGGATAAGTGGACGAAACACACAGATGCTAGTTGGATGAGACACACTGGCTTTAGCTGTATGAGACACACTGGCATTAGTTGGATGAGCCACACAGGTGTCAGTTGGATGTGATACACAGGGGATAGGTGGATGAGACACACAGATGTTAGTTGGATGTGACACACATGCGTTAGTTGGATGACACACACAGGCGTATGTTTGATTGGACACACAAACGTTAGATAGAAATGACATTCAGGCGGAAGAAGGATGAGCACACTGGTTTTCTATGGAAGACACACAGGCATTCATTGATGTGACACACAGGGTTTACTTAAATGATACACACAGGAGTTACTTGGACGAGACACACAGGCATTCGGTGGATGAGACAAACAGGCATAAGATGGATGAAACATAGCTGCCTTAGATGGATGAGATACAAAAGTGTTAGATGGTAGAAACACACAGGAGTTAGTTGGATGTGACACACAGGCGTTAGTTGGATAAGACACACAGCCATTAGTTGGATGAGACACAGAGGCCTTAGATGGATGAGACACACAGGTGTTAGTTGTATGAGACAAAAAGGCATAAACTAGATTTGACATAGATGCAGGAGTTGGATGAGACACACAGGCGTTAGTTGGATTAGACCAACAGACGTTAGATGGATGAGACACCCATGTGTTAGATGGATCAGACACACAGGCGTTAGATGAATGAGACACACAGGGGATAGGTGGATGAAACACACAGCCGTTAGTTGGATGAGGCACACCGCTGTTATTTGGATGAGACACACGTGTTAGATGGATGAGACACACAGGCATTAGTTGATGCGACACACAAGCGTTAGATAGAAGAGACACTTAGGCGTAAGAAGGATGACCACAAAGGTTTTCAATGGAAGACACACACAGGCATTAATTGATGCGACACACAGGGTTTACTTAGAGGATACACACAGTGGTTAGTTGGACGAGACACACAGGCGTTCGGAGGATGAGACAAACAGGCATAAGATGGATGAGATATAGCTGCCTTAGATGGATGAGACACAATGGCATTAGTTGGATGAGAAACACAGGGGTGAGTTGTATGATACACCAGATGTTAGTTGGATGTGACGCACAGCGCGTAGGTGGATGAAACACACAGGCTTTAGATGCATGAGACACACAGGCCTTAGTTGGATGAGTCACACAGGCATTTGGTGTCTGAGACACAAAGGCATTGGGTGGATGAGACACACAGGGGTTAGGTAGATGAGACACACGGAATAGATGGATGTGACACACAAGCGTTAGATGGATGTGTCACACGGGCGTTAGTTGGATAAGACACACAGGCGTTAGGAGATTGAGACACACAGGCAATAGATGGATGAGACACAAATGCCTTAGATGGATGAGTCACGCAGGCATTAGATGGATAAGTCACACAGGCATTAGATGGATGAGACACATAGGCATTAAATGTATGAGGCACACAGGTGTTAGTTGGATGAGACACACAAGCGATATATGGATGAAATATACAGGGGTTAGATGGATGAGTCACAGAGGCGTGAAATGGATGAGAAACACAGGCGTTAGATGGAAGAGACACACAGGCCTTAGTTGGATGAGACACACAGGCTTTAGTTAGATGAGACACACATGTGTTAGTTGGATGTGACACACAGGGGATAGGTGGATGAAACAAACAGCTGTTGGTTGGATGAGACACACAGGGGATAGGTGGAAAAAACACACAGATGCTAGTTGGTTGAGTCACACTGACATTAGTTGGATGTGACACACAGCGCATAGGTGGATGAAACACACAGGTGTAAGATGGATGAGACACACAGGCATTCGGTGGATGAGACAAACAGGCATAAAATGGATGAGACATAGCTGCCTTAGATGGATGAGACACAAAAGTGTTTGATGGTAGAAACACACAGGTGTTAGTTGGATGTGACACACAGGCGTTAGTTGTATAAGACAGGCAGGTGTTAAATGGATGAGACACACAGGCGTTAGATGAATGAGACACACAGGGGATAGGTGGATGAGACACACAGGCGTTAGTTGCATGAGACACACTGCTGTTAGTTGGATGTGACAAACCGTGCATTGGTGGATGAAACACAAAGGTGTTAGATGGATGAGACACACAGGGGATAAGTGGACGAAACACACAGATGCTAGTTGGATGAGACACACTGGCTTTAGCTGTATGAGACACACTGGCATTAGTTGGATGAGCCACACAGGTGTCAGTTGGATGTGATACACAGGGGATAGGTGGATGAGACACACAGATGTTAGTTGGATGTGACACACATGCGTTAGTTGGATGACACACACAGGCGTATGTTTGATTGGACGCACAAACGTTAGATAGAAATGACATTCAGGCGGAAGAAGGATGAGCACACTGGTTTTCTATGGAAGACACACAGGCATTCATTGATGTGACACACAGGGTTTACTTAAATGATACACACAGGAGTTACTTGGACGAGACACACAGGCATTCGGTGGATGAGACAAACAGGCATAAGATGGATGAAACATAGCTGCCTTAGATGGATGAGATACAAAAGTGTTAGATGGTAGAAACACACAGGAGTTAGTTGGATGTGACACACAGGCGTTAGTTGGATAAGACACACAGCCATTAGTTGGATGAGACACAGAGGCCTTAGATGGATGAGACACACAGGTGTTAGTTGTATGAGACAAAAAGGCATAAATTAGATTTGACATAGATGCAGGAGTTGGATGAGACACACAGGCGTTAGTTGGATTAGACCAACAGACGTTAGATGGATGAGACACCCATGTGTTAGATGGATCAGACACACAGGCGTTAGATGAATGAGACACACAGGGGATAGGTGGATGAAACACACAGCCGTTAGTTGGATGAGGCACACCGCTGTTATTTGGATGAGACACACGTGTTAGATGGATGAGACACACAGGCATTAGTTGATGCGACACACAAGCGTTAGATAGAAGAGACACTTAGGCGTAAGAAGGATGACCACAAAGGTTTTCAATGGAAGACACACACAGGCATTAATTGATGCGACACACAGGGTTTACTTAGAGGATACACACAGTGGTTAGTTGGACGAGACACACAGGCGTTCGGAGGATGAGACAAACAGGCATAAGATGGATGAGATATAGCTGCCTTAGATGGATGAGACACAATGGCATTAGTTGGATGAGAAACACAGGGGTGAGTTGTATGATACACCAGATGTTAGTTGGATGTGACGCACAGCGCGTAGGTGGATGAAACACACAGGCTTTAGATGCATGAGACACACAGGCCTTAGTTGGATGAGTCACACAGGCATTTGGTGTCTGAGACACAAAGGCATTGGGTGGATGAGACACACAGGGGTTAGGTAGATGAGACACACGGAATAGATGGATGTGACACACAAGCGTTAGATGGATGTGTCACACGGGCGTTAGTTGGATAAGACACACAGGCGTTAGGAGATTGAGACACACAGGCAATAGATGGATGAGACACAAATGCCTTAGATGGATGAGTCACGCAGGCATTAGATGGATAAGTCACACAGGCATTAGATGGATGAGACACATAGGCATTAAATGTATGAGGCACACAGGTGTTAGTTGGATGAGACACACAAGCGATATATGGATGAAATATACAGGGGTTAGATGGATGAGTCACAGAGGCGTGAAATGGATGAGAAACACAGGCGTTAGATGGAAGAGACACACAGGCCTTAGTTGGATGAGACACACAGGCTTTAATTAGATGAGACACACACGTGTTAGTTCGATTTGACACACAGGCGTTAGTTGGATGAGACACACAGCGTTAGTTGGATGAGACACACAGGCGTTAGTTGGATGAGACCCACAGGCGTTAGATGGATGAGGCACACATGCTAGATGGATGAGACACACAGGCGTTATATGGATGAGACACACAGGCTTTAATTAAATGAGACACACACGTGTTAGTTCGATTTGACACACAGGCGTTAGTTGGATGAGACACACAGCGTTAATTGGATGAGACACACAGGCGTTAGTTGGATGAGACACACAGGGGTGAGTTGTATGATACACCAGGTGTTAGTTGGATGTGACACACAGGCGTTAGTTGCATGAGACACACAGGCCTTAGTTGGATGATTCACATAGGCATTTGGTGTCTCAGACACAAATGCATGGGTGGATGAGACACACAGGGGTTAGGTAGATGAGAGACACGGAATAGATGGATGCGACACAAATGCCTTAGATGATTGAGACACACAGGTGTTAGTTGGATGAGACACACAGGGGTGAGTTGTATGATACACCAGGTGTTAGTTGGATGTGACACACAGCGCATAGGTGGATGAAACACACATGTTTTAGTTGGATGAGACACACAGGCGTTAGTTGGATAAGGCACACAAGCGTTAGGAGATTGAGACACACAGGCAATAGATGGATGAGACACAAATGCCTTAGATGATTGAGACACACGTGTTAGATGGATGAGACAAATAGGCGTTAGACGGGTGAGACGCTCCGACGTTAGTTAGATGAGACACACACATGTTAGTTGGATATTACACACAGGCGATAGGTGGATGAAACAAAGAGATGTTAGTTGGATGAGACACACAAGCATTAGTTGGATCAGACACACAGCCCTTAGTTGGATGAGACACACAGGCGTTAGTTGGATGAGACCCACAGGCATTAGTTGGATGAGACACACATGTGTTAGTTGGATGAGACACAAAGGAATTTGGTGTGTGAGACACACAGAATTTGGTTGCATGAGACACACAGGGGTTAGGTAGATGAGACACACGGGATAGTTGGATGTCACACACAGGCGTTAGATGGATGAGTCACACAGGGGTTAGTTGGATAAGATACACAGTCGTTAGGAGATTGAGACAAACAAGCATTAGGTGGATGAGACACAAATGCCTTAGATGGATGAGGAACACGTGCGTTAGATGGATGAGTCACATAGGCGTTAAGTGGATGAGAAACACAGGCGTTAGATGGATGAGACACAAATGCCTTAGATGGATGAGACAAAGAGGCGTTAGATGGATGAGACACACAGGCTTTAGTTAGATGAGACACACATGTGTTAGTTGGATGTGACACACAGGGGATAGGTGGATGAAACAAACAGCCGTTGGTTGGATGAGACACACAGGGGATAGGTGGAAAAAACACACAGATGCTAGTTGGATGAGACACACTGACATTAGTTGGATGTGACACACAGCGCATAGGTGGATGAAACACACAGGTGTAAGATGGATGAGACACACAGGCATTCGGTGGATGAGACAAACAGGCATAAAATGGATGAGACATAGCTGCCTTAGATGGATGAGACACAAAAGTGTTAGATGGTAGAAACACACAGGTGTTAGTTGGATGTGACACACAGGCGTTAGTTGGATAAGACAGGCAGGTGTTAAATGGTTGAGACACACAGGCGTTAGATGAATGAGACACACAGGGGATAGGTGGATGAGACACACAGGCGTTAGTTGCATGAGACACACAGCTGTTAGTTGGATGTGACAAACCGCGCATTGGTGGATGAAACACAAAGGTGTTAGATGGATGAGACACACAGGGGATAAGTGGACGAAACACACAGATGCTAGTTGGATGAGACACACTGGCATTAGCTGTATGAGACACACTGGCATTAGTTGGATGAGCCACACAGGTGTCAGTTGGATGTGATACACAGGGGATAGGTGGATGAGACACACAGATGTTAGTTGGATGTGACACACATGCGTTAGTTGGATGACACACACAGGCGTATGTTTGATTGGACACACAAACGTTAGATAGAAATGACATTCAGGCGGAAGAAGGATGAGCACACTGGTTTTCTATGGAAGACACACAGGCATTCATTGATGTGACACACAGGGTTTACTTAAATGATACACACAGGAGTTACTTGGACGAGACACACAGGCATTCGGTGGATGAGACAAACAGGCATAAGATGGATGAAACATAGCTGCCTTAGATGGATGAGATACAAAAGTGTTAGATGGTAGAAACACACAGGAGTTAGTTGGATGTGACACACAGGCGTTAGTTGGATAAAACACACAGCCATTAGTTGGATGAGACACAGAGGCCTTAGATGGATGAGACACACAGGTGTTAGTTGTATGAGACAAAAAGGCATAAATTAGATTTGACATAGACGCAGGAGTTGGATGAGACACACAGGCGTTAGTTGGATTAGACCAACAGACGTTAGATGGATGAGACACACAGGTGTTAGATGGATCAGACACACAGGCGTTAGATGAATGAGACACACAGGGGATAGGTGGATGAAACACACAGCCGTTAGTTGGATGAGGCACACCGCTGTTATTTGGATGAGACACACGTGTTAGATGGATGAGACACACAGGCATTAGTTGATGCGACACACAAGCGTTAGATAGAAGAGACACTTAGGCGTAAGAAGGATGACCACAAAGGTTTTCAATGGAAGACACACACAGGCATTAATTGATGCGACACACAGGGTTTACTTAGAGGATACACACAGTGGTTAGTTGGACGAGACACACAGGCGTTCGGAGGATGAGACAAACAGGCATAAGATGGATGAGATATAGCTGCCTTAGATGGATGAGACACAATGGCATTAGTTGGATGAGAAACACAGGGGTGAGTTGTATGATACACCAGATGTTAGTTGGATGTGACGCACAGCGCGTAGGTGGATGAAACACACAGGCTTTAGATGCATGAGACACACAGACCTTAGTTGGATGAGTCACACAGGCATTTGGTGTCTGAGACACAAAGGCATTGGGTGGATGAGACACACAGGGGTTAGGTAGATGAGACACACGGAATAGATGGATGTGACACACAAGCGTTAGATGGATGTGTCACACGGGCGTTAGTTGGATAAGACACACAGGCGTTAGGAGATTGAGACACACAGGCAATAGATGGATGAGACACAAATGCCTTAGATGGATGAGTCACGCAGGCATTAGATGGATAAGTCACACAGGCATTAGATGGATGAGACACATAGGCATTAAATGTATGAGGCACACAGGTGTTAGTTGGATGAGACACACAAGCGATATATGGATGAAATATACAGGGGTTAGATGGATGAGTCACAGAGGCGTGAAATGGATGAGAAACACAGGCGTTAGATGGAAGAGACACACAGGCCTTAGTTGGATGAGACACACAGGCTTTAATTAGATGAGACACACACGTGTTAGTTCGATTTGACACACAGGCGTTAGTTGGATGAGACACACAGCGTTAGTTGGATGAGACACACAGGCGTTAGTTGGATGAGACCCACAGGCGTTAGATGGATGAGGCACACATGCTAGATGGATGAGACACACAGGCGTTATATGGATGAGACACACAGGCTTTAATTAAATGAGACACACACGTGTTAGTTCGATTTGACACACAGGCGTTAGTTGGATGAGACACACAGCGTTAATTGGATGAGACACACAGGCGTTAGTTGGATGAGACACACAGGGGTGAGTTGTATGATACACCAGGTGTTAGTTGGATGTGACACACAGGCGTTAGTTGCATGAGACACACAGGCCTTAGTTGGATGATTCACATAGGCATTTGGTGTCTCAGACACAAATGCATGGGTGGATGAGACACACAGGGGTTAGGTAGATGAGAGACACGGAATAGATGGATGCGACACAAATGCCTTAGATGATTGAGACACACAGGTGTTAGTTGGATGAGACACACAGGGGTGAGTTGTATGATACACCAGGTGTTAGTTGGATGTGACACACAGCGCATAGGTGGATGAAACACACATGTTTTAGTTGGATGAGACACACAGGCGTTAGTTGGATAAGGCACACAAGCGTTAGGAGATTGAGACACACAGGCAATAGATGGATGAGACACAAATGCCTTAGATGATTGAGACACACGTGTTAGATGGATGAGACAAATAGGCGTTAGACGGGTGAGACGCTCCGACGTTAGTTAGATGAGACACACACATGTTAGTTGGATATTACACACAGGCGATAGGTGGATGAAACAAAGAGATGTTAGTTGGATGAGACACACATGCATTAGTTGGATCAGACACACAGCCCTTAGTTGGATGAGACACACAGGCGTTAGTTGGATGAGACCCACAGGCATTAGTTGGATGAGACACACATGTGTTAGTTGGATGAGACACACAGGAATTTGGTGTGTGAGACACACAGAATTTGGTTGCATGAGACACACAGGGGTTAGGTAGATGAGACACACGGGATAGTTGGATGTCACACACAGGCGTTAGATGGATGAGTCACACAGGGGTTAGTTGGATAAGATACACAGTCTTTAGGAGATTGAGACAAACAAGCATTAGGTGGATGAGACACAAATGCCTTAGATGGATGAGGAACACGTGCGTTAGATGGATGAGTCACATAGGCGTTAAGTGGATGAGAAACACAGGCGTTAGATGGATGAGACACAAATGCCTTAGATGGATGAGACAAAGAGGCGTTAGATGGATGAGACACACAGGCTTTAGTTAGATGAGACACACATGTGTTAGTTGGATGTGACACACAGGGGATAGGTGGATGAAACAAACAGCCGTTGGTTGGATGAGACACACAGGGGATAGGTGGAAAAAACACACAGATGCTAGTTGGATGAGACACACTGACATTAGTTGGATGTGACACACAGCGCATAGGTGGATGAAACACACAGGTGTAAGATGGATGAGACACACAGGCATTCGGTGGATGAGACAAACAGGCATAAAATGGATGAGACATAGCTGCCTTAGATGGATGAGACACAAAAGTGTTAGATGGTAGAAACACACAGGTGTTAGTTGGATGTGACACACAGGCGTTAGTTGGATAAGACAGGCAGGTGTTAAATGGTTGAGACACACAGGCGTTAGATGAATGAGACACACAGGGGATAGGTGGATGAGACACACAGGCGTTAGTTGCATGAGACACACAGCTGTTAGTTGGATGTGACAAACCGCGCATTGGTGGATGAAACACAAAGGTGTTAGATGGATGAGACACACAGGGGATAAGTGGACGAAACACACAGATGCTAGTTGGATGAGACACACTGGCATTAGCTGTATGAGACACACTGGCATTAGTTGGATGAGCCACACAGGTGTCAGTTGGATGTGATACACAGGGGATAGGTGGATGAGACACACAGATGTTAGTTGGATGTGACACACATGCGTTAGTTGGATGACACACACAGGCGTATGTTTGATTGGACACACAAACGTTAGATAGAAATGACATTCAGGCGGAAGAAGGATGAGCACACTGGTTTTCTATGGAAGACACACAGGCATTCATTGATGTGACACACAGGGTTTACTTAAATGATACACACAGGAGTTAGTTGGACGAGACACACAGGCATTCGGTGGATGAGACAAACAGGCATAAGATGGATGAAACATAGCTGCCTTAGATGGATGAGATACAAAAGTGTTAGATGGTAGAAACACACAGGAGTTAGTTGGATGTGACACACAGGCGTTAGTTGGATAAAACACACAGCCATTAGTTGGATGAGACACAGAGGCCTTAGATGGATGAGACACACAGGTGTTAGTTGTATGAGACAAAAAGGCATAAATTAGATTTGACATAGACGCAGGAGTTGGAAGAGACACACAGGCGTTAGTTGGATTAGACCAACAGACGTTAGATGGATGAGACACACAGGTGTTAGATGGATCAGACACACAGGCGTTAGATGAATGAGACACACAGGGGATAGGTGGATGAAACACACAGCCGTTAGTTGGATGAGGCACACCGCTGTTATTTGGATGAGACACACGTGTTAGATGGATGAGACACACAGGCATTAGTTGATGCGACACACAAGCGTTAGATAGAAGAGACACTTAGGCGTAAGAAGGATGACCACAAAGGTTTTCAATGGAAGACACACACAGGCATTAATTGATGCGACACACAGGGTTTACTTAGAGGATACACACAGTGGTTAGTTGGACGAGACACACAGGCGTTCGGAGGATGAGACAAACAGGCATAAGATGGATGAGATATAGCTGCCTTAGATGGATGAGACACAATGGCATTAGTTGGATGAGAAACACAGGGGTGAGTTGTATGATACACCAGATGTTAGTTGGATGTGACGCACAGCGCGTAGGTGGATGAAACACACAGGCTTTAGATGCATGAGACACACAGACCTTAGTTGGATGAGTCACACAGGCATTTGGTGTCTGAGACACAAAGGCATTGGGTGGATGAGACACACAGGGGTTAGGTAGATGAGACACACGGAATAGATGGATGTGACACACAAGCGTTAGATGGATGTGTCACACGGGCGTTAGTTGGATAAGACACACAGGCGTTAGGAGATTGAGACACACAGGCAATAGATGGATGAGACACAAATGCCTTAGATGGATGAGTCACGCAGGCATTAGATGGATAAGTCACACAGGCATTAGATGGATGAGACACATAGGCATTAAATGTATGAGGCACACAGGTGTTAGTTGGATGAGACACACAAGCGATATATGGATGAAATATACAGGGGTTAGATGGATGAGTCACAGAGGCGTGAAATGGATGAGAAACACAGGCGTTAGATGGAAGAGACACACAGGCCTTAGTTGGATGAGACACACAGGCTTTAATTAGATGAGACACACACGTGTTAGTTCGATTTGACACACAGGCGTTAGTTGGATGAGACACACAGCGTTAGTTGGATGAGACACACAGGCGTTAGTTGGATGAGACCCACAGGCGTTAGATGGATGAGGCACACATGCTAGATGGATGAGACACACAGGCGTTATATGGATGAGACACACAGGCTTTAATTAAATGAGACACACACGTGTTAGTTCGATTTGACACACAGGCGTTAGTTGGATGAGACACACAGCGTTAATTGGATGAGACACACAGGCGTTAGTTGGATGAGACACACAGGGGTGAGTTGTATGATACACCAGGTGTTAGTTGGATGTGACACACAGGCGTTAGTTGCATGAGACACACAGGCCTTAGTTGGATGATTCACATAGGCATTTGGTGTCTCAGACACAAATGCATGGGTGGATGAGACACACAGGGGTTAGGTAGATGAGAGACACGGAATAGATGGATGCGACACAAATGCCTTAGATGATTGAGACACACAGGTGTTAGTTGGATGAGACACACAGGGGTGAGTTGTATGATACACCAGGTGTTAGTTGGATGTGACACACAGCGCATAGGTGGATGAAACACACATGTTTTAGTTGGATGAGACACACAGGCGTTAGTTGGATAAGGCACACAAGCGTTAGGAGATTGAGACACACAGGCAATAGATGGATGAGACACAAATGCCTTAGATGATTGAGACACACGTGTTAGATGGATGAGACAAATAGGCGTTAGACGGGTGAGACGCTCCGACGTTAGTTAGATGAGACACACACATGTTAGTTGGATATTACACACAGGCGATAGGTGGATGAAACAAAGAGATGTTAGTTGGATGAGACACACATGCATTAGTTGGATCAGACACACAGCCCTTAGTTGGATGAGACACACAGGCGTTAGTTGGATGAGACCCACAGGCATTAGTTGGATGAGACACACATGTGTTAGTTGGATGAGACACACAGGAATTTGGTGTGTGAGACACACAGAATTTGGTTGCATGAGACACACAGGGGTTAGGTAGATGAGACACACGGGATAGTTGGATGTCACACACAGGCGTTAGATGGATGAGTCACACAGGGGTTAGTTGGATAAGATACACAGTCTTTAGGAGATTGAGACAAACAAGCATTAGGTGGATGAGACACAAATGCCTTAGATGGATGAGGAACACGTGCGTTAGATGGATGAGTCACATAGGCGTTAAGTGGATGAGAAACACAGGCGTTAGATGGATGAGACACAAATGCCTTAGATGGATGAGACAAAGAGGCGTTAGATGGATGAGACACACAGGCTTTAGTTAGATGAGACACACATGTGTTAGTTGGATGTGACACACAGGGGATAGGTGGATGAAACAAACAGCCGTTGGTTGGATGAGACACACAGGGGATAGGTGGAAAAAACACACAGATGCTAGTTGGATGAGACACACTGACATTAGTTGGATGTGACACACAGCGCATAGGTGGATGAAACACACAGGTGTAAGATGGATGAGACACACAGGCATTCGGTGGATGAGACAAACAGGCATAAAATGGATGAGACATAGCTGCCTTAGATGGATGAGACACAAAAGTGTTAGATGGTAGAAACACACAGGTGTTAGTTGGATGTGACACACAGGCGTTAGTTGGATAAGACAGGCAGGTGTTAAATGGTTGAGACACACAGGCGTTAGATGAATGAGACACACAGGGGATAGGTGGATGAGACACACAGGCGTTAGTTGCATGAGACACACAGCTGTTAGTTGGATGTGACAAACCGCGCATTGGTGGATGAAACACAAAGGTGTTAGATGGATGAGACACACAGGGGATAAGTGGACGAAACACACAGATGCTAGTTGGATGAGACACACTGGCATTAGCTGTATGAGACACACTGGCATTAGTTGGATGAGCCACACAGGTGTCAGTTGGATGTGATACACAGGGGATAGGTGGATGAGACACACAGATGTTAGTTGGATGTGACACACATGCGTTAGTTGGATGACACACACAGGCGTATGTTTGATTGGACACACAAACGTTAGATAGAAATGACATTCAGGCGGAAGAAGGATGAGCACACTGGTTTTCTATGGAAGACACACAGGCATTCATTGATGTGACACACAGGGTTTACTTAAATGATACACACAGGAGTTAGTTGGACGAGACACACAGGCATTCGGTGGATGAGACAAACAGGCATAAGATGGATGAAACATAGCTGCCTTAGATGGATGAGATACAAAAGTGTTAGATGGTAGAAACACACAGGTGTTAGTTGGATAAGACACACAGGCGTTAGGAGATTGAGACACACAGGCATTAGGTGGATGAGTCACAAATGCCTTAGATGGATGAGACAAAGAGGCGTTAGATGGATGAGACACACAGGCTTTAGTTAGATGAGACGCACATGTGTTAGTTGGATGTGACACACAGGGGATAGGTGGATGAAACAAACAGCCGTTGGTTGGATGAGACACACAGGGGATAGGTGGAAAAAACACACAGATGCTAGTTGGTTGAGTCACACTGACATTAGTTGGATGTGACACACAGCGCATAGGTGGATGAAACACACAGGTGTAAGATGGATGAGACACACAGGCATTCGGTGGATGAGACAAACAGGCATAAAATGGATGAGACATAGCTGCCTTAGATGGATGAGACACAAAAGTGTTAGATGGTAGAAACACACAGGTGTTAGTTGGATGTGACACACAGGCGTTAGTTGTATAAGACAGGCAGGTGTTAAATGGATGAGACACACAGGCGTTAGATGAATGAGACACACAGGGGATAGGTGGATGAGACACACAGGCGTTAGTTGCATGAGACACACTGCTGTTAGTTGGATGTGACAAACCGTGCATTGGTGGATGAAACACAAAGGTGTTAGATGGATGAGACACACAGGGGATAAGTGGACGAAACACACAGATGCTAGTTGGATGAGACACACTGGCTTTAGCTGTATGAGACACACTGGCATTAGTTGGATGAGCCACACAGGTGTCAGTTGGATGTGATACACAGGGGATAGGTGGATGAGACACACAGATGTTAGTTGGATGTGACACACATGCGTTAGTTGGATGACACACACAGGCGTATGTTTGATTGGACACACAAAAGTTAGATAGAAATGACATTCAGGCGGAAGAAGTATGAGCACACTGGTTTTCTATGGAAGACACACAGGCATTCATTGATGTGACACACAGGGTTTACTTAAATGATACACACAGGAGTTACTTGGACGAGACACACAGGCATTCGGTGGATGAGACAAACAGGCATAAGATGGATGAAACATAGCTGCCTTAGATGGATGAGATACAAAAGTGTTAGATGGTAGAAACACACAGGAGTTAGTTGGATGTGACACACAGGCGTTAGTTGGATAAGTCACACAGCCATTAGTTGGATGAGACACAGAGGCCTTAGATGGATGAGACACACAGGTGTTAGTTGTATGAGACAAAAAGGCATAAATTAGATTTGACATAGATGCAGGAGTTGGATGAGACACACAGGCGTTAGTTGGATTAGACCAACAGACGTTAGATGGATGAGACACCCATGTGTTAGATGGATCAGACACACAGGCGTTAGATGAATGAGACACACAGGGGATAGGTGGATGAAACACACAGCCGTTAGTTGGATGAGGCACACCGCTGTTATTTGGATGAGACACACGTGTTAGATGGATGAGACACACAGGCATTAGTTGATGCGACACACAAGCGTTAGATAGAAGAGACACTTAGGCGTAAGAAGGATGACCACAAAGGTTTTCAATGGAAGACACACACAGGCATTAATTGATGCGACACACAGGGTTTACTTAGAGGATACACACAGTGGTTAGTTGGACGAGACACACAGGCGTTCGGAGGATGAGACAAACAGGCATAAGATGGATGAGATATAGCTGCCTTAGATGGATGAGACACAATGGCATTAGTTGGATGAGAAACACAGGGGTGAGTTGTATGATACACCAGATGTTAGTTGGATGTGACGCACAGCGCGTAGGTGGATGAAACACACAGGCTTTAGATGCATGAGACACACAGGCCTTAGTTGGATGAGTCACACAGGCATTTGGTGTCTGAGACACAAAGGCATTGGGTGGATGAGACACACAGGGGTTAGGTAGATGAGACACACGGAATAGATGGATGTGACACACAAGCGTTAGATGGATGTGTCACACGGGCGTTAGTTGGATAAGACACACAGGCGTTAGGAGATTGAGACACACAGGCAATAGATGGATGAGACACAAATGCCTTAGATGGATGAGTCACGCAGGCATTAGATGGATAAGTCACACAGGCATTAGATGGATGAGACACATAGCAATTAAATGTATGAGGCACACAGGTGTTAGTTGGATGAGACACACAAGCGATATATGGATGAAATATACAGGGGTTAGATGGATGAGTCACAGAGGCGTGAAATGGATGAGAAACACAGGCGTTAGATGGAAGAGACACACAGGCCTTAGTTGGATGAGACACACAGGCTTTAGTTAGATGAGACACACATGTGTTAGTTGGATGTGACACACAGGGGATAGGTGGATGAAACAAACAGCCGTTGGTTGGATGAGACACACAGGGGATAGGTGGAAAAAACACACAGATGCTAGTTGGTTGAGTCACACTGACATTAGTTGGATGTGACACACAGCGCATAGGTGGATGAAACACACAGGTGTAAGATGGATGAGACACACAGGCATTCGGTGGATGAGACAAACAGGCATAAAATGGATGAGACATAGCTGCCTTAGATGGATGAGACACAAAAGTGTTAGATGGTAGGAACACACAGGTGTTAGTTGGATGTGACACACAGGCGTTAGTTGTATAAGACAGGCAGGTGTTAAATGGATGAGACACACAGGCGTTAGATGAATGAGACACACAGGGGATAGGTGGATGAGACACACAGGCGTTAGTTGCATGAGACACACTGCTGTTAGTTGGATGTGACAAACCGTGCATTGGTGGATGAAACACAAAGGTGTTAGATGGATGAGACACACAGGGGATAAGTGGACGAAACACACAGATGCTAGTTGGATGAGACACACTGGCTTTAGCTGTATGAGACACACTGGCATTAGTTGGATGAGCCACACAGGTGTCAGTTGGATGTGATACACAGGGGATAGGTGGATGAGACACACAGATGTTAGTTGGATGTGACACACATGCGTTAGTTGGATGACACACACAGGCGTATGTTTGATTGGACGCACAAACGTTAGATAGAAATGACATTCAGGCGGAAGAAGGATGAGCACACTGGTTTTCTATGGAAGACACACAGGCATTCATTGATGTGACACACAGGGTTTACTTAAATGATACACACAGGAGTTACTTGGACGAGACACACAGGCATTCGGTGGATGAGACAAACAGGCATAAGATGGATGAAACATAGCTGCCTTAGATGGATGAGATACAAAAGTGTTAGATGGTAGAAACACACAGGAGTTAGTTGGATGTGACACACAGGCGTTAGTTGGATAAGACACACAGCCATTAGTTGGATGAGACACAGAGGCCTTAGATGGATGAGACACACAGGTGTTAGTTGTATGAGACAAAAAGGCATAAATTAGATTTGACATAGATGCAGGAGTTGGATGAGACACACAGGCGTTAGTTGGATTAGACAAACAGACGTTAGATGGATGAGACACCCATGTGTTAGATGGATCAGACACACAGGCGTTAGATGAATGAGACACACAGGGGATAGGTGGATGAAACACACAGCCGTTAGTTGGATGAGGCACACCGCTGTTATTTGGATGAGACACACGTGTTAGATGGATGAGACACACAGGCATTAGTTGATGCGACACACAAGCGTTAGATAGAAGAGACACTTAGGCGTAAGAAGGATGACCACAAAGGTTTTCAATGGAAGACACACACAGGCATTAATTGATGCGACACACAGGGTTTACTTAGAGGATACACACAGTGGTTAGTTGGACGAGACACACAGGCGTTCGGAGGATGAGACAAACAGGCATAAGATGGATGAGATATAGCTGCCTTAGATGGATGAGACACAATGGCATTAGTTGGATGAGAAACACAGGGGTGAGTTGTATGATACACCAGATGTTAGTTGGATGTGACGCACAGCGCGTAGGTGGATGAAACACACAGGCTTTAGATGCATGAGACACACAGGCCTTAGTTGGATGAGTCACACAGGCATTTGGTGTCTGAGACACAAAGGCATTGGGTGGATGAGACACACAGGGGTTAGGTAGATGAGACACACGGAATAGATGGATGTGACACACAAGCGTTAGATGGATGTGTCACACGGGCGTTAGTTGGATAAGACACACAGGCGTTAGGAGATTGAGACACACAGGCAATAGATGGATGAGACACAAATGCCTTAGATGGATGAGTCACGCAGGCATTAGATGGATAAGTCACACAGGCATTAGATGGATGAGACACATAGGCATTAAATGTATGAGGCACACAGGTGTTAGTTGGATGAGACACACAAGCGATATATGGATGAAATATACAGGGGTTAGATGGATGAGTCACAGAGGCGTGAAATGGATGAGAAACACAGGCGTTAGATGGAAGAGACACACAGGCCTTAGTTGGATGAGACACACAGGCTTTAATTAGATGAGACACACACGTGTTAGTTCGATTTGACACACAGGCGTTAGTTGGATGAGACACACAGCGTTAGTTGGATGAGACACACAGGCGTTAGTTGGATGAGACCCACAGGCGTTAGATGGATGAGGCACACATGCTAGATGGATGAGACACACAGGCGTTATATGGATGAGACACACAGGCTTTAATTAAATGAGACACACACGTGTTAGTTCGATTTGACACACAGGCGTTAGTTGGATGAGACACACAGCGTTAATTGGATGAGACACACAGGCGTTAGTTGGATGAGACACACAGGGGTGAGTTGTATGATACACCAGGTGTTAGTTGGATGTGACACACAGGCGTTAGTTGCATGAGACACACAGGCCTTAGTTGGATGATTCACATAGGCATTTGGTGTCTCAGACACAAATGCATGGGTGGATGAGACACACAGGGGTTAGGTAGATGAGAGACACGGAATAGATGGATGCGACACAAATGCCTTAGATGATTGAGACACACAGGTGTTAGTTGGATGAGACACACAGGGGTGAGTTGTATGATACACCAGGTGTTAGTTGGATGTGACACACAGCGCATAGGTGGATGAAACACACATGTTTTAGTTGGATGAGACACACAGGCGTTAGTTGGATAAGGCACACAAGCGTTAGGAGATTGAGACACACAGGCAATAGATGGATGAGACACAAATGCCTTAGATGATTGAGACACACGTGTTAGATGGATGAGACAAATAGGCGTTAGACGGGTGAGACGCTCCGACGTTAGTTAGATGAGACACACACATGTTAGTTGGATATTACACACAGGCGATAGGTGGATGAAACAAAGAGATGTTAGTTGGATGAGACACACATGCATTAGTTGGATCAGACACACAGCCCTTAGTTGGATGAGACACACAGGCGTTAGTTGGATGAGACCCACAGGCATTAGTTGGATGAGACACACATGTGTTAGTTGGATGAGACACACAGGAATTTGGTGTGTGAGACACACAGAATTTGGTTGCATGAGACACACAGGGGTTAGGTAGATGAGACACACGGGATAGTTGGATGTCACACACAGGCGTTAGATGGATGAGTCACACAGGGGTTAGTTGGATAAGATACACAGTCGTTAGGAGATTGAGACAAACAAGCATTAGGTGGATGAGACACAAATGCCTTAGATGGATGAGGAACACGTGCGTTAGATGGATGAGTCACATAGGCGTTAAGTGGATGAGAAACACAGGCGTTAGATGGATGAGACACAAATGCCTTAGATGGATGAGACAAAGAGGCGTTAGATGGATGAGACACACAGGCTTTAGTTAGATGAGACACACATGTGTTAGTTGGATGTGACACACAGGGGATAGGTGGATGAAACAAACAGCCGTTGGTTGGATGAGACACACAGGGGATAGGTGGAAAAAACACACAGATGCTAGTTGGATGAGACACACTGACATTAGTTGGATGTGACACACAGTGCATAGGTGGATGAAACACACAGGTGTAAGATGGATGAGACACACAGGCATTCGGTGGATGAGACAAACAGGCATAAAATGGATGAGACATAGCTGCCTTAGATGGATGAGACACAAAAGTGTTAGATGGTAGAAACACACAGGTGTTAGTTGGATGTGACACACAGGCGTTAGTTGGATAAGACAGGCAGGTGTTAAATGGTTGAGACACACAGGCGTTAGATGAATGAGACACACAGGGGATAGGTGGATGAGACACACAGGCGTTAGTTGCATGAGACACACAGCTGTTAGTTGGATGTGACAAACCGCGCATTGGTGGATGAAACACAAAGGTGTTAGATGGATGAGACACACAGGGGATAAGTGGACGAAACACACAGATGCTAGTTGGATGAGACACACTGGCATTAGCTGTATGAGACACACTGGCATTAGTTGGATGAGCCACACAGGTGTCAGTTGGATGTGATACACAGGGGATAGGTGGATGAGACACACAGATGTTAGTTGGATGTGACACACATGCGTTAGTTGGATGACACACACAGGCGTATGTTTGATTGGACACACAAACGTTAGATAGAAATGACATTCAGGCGGAAGAAGGATGAGCACACTGGTTTTCTATGGAAGACACACAGGCATTCATTGATGTGACACACAGGGTTTACTTAAATGATACACACAGGAGTTAGTTGGACGAGACACACAGGCATTCGGTGGATGAGACAAACAGGCATAAGATGGATGAAACATAGCTGCCTTAGATGGATGAGATACAAAAGTGTTAGATGGTAGAAACACACAGGAGTTAGTTGGATGTGACACACAGGCGTTAGTTGGATAAAACACACAGCCATTAGTTGGATGAGACACAGAGGCCTTAGATGGATGAGACACACAGGTGTTAGTTGTATGAGACAAAAAGGCATAAATTAGATTTGACATAGACGCAGGAGTTGGATGAGACACACAGGCGTTAGTTGGATTAGACCAACAGACGTTAGATGGATGAGACACACAGGTGTTAGATGGATCAGACACACAGGCGTTAGATGAATGAGACACACAGGGGATAGGTGGATGAAACACACAGCCGTTAGTTGGATGAGGCACACCGCTGTTATTTGGATGAGACACACGTGTTAGATGGATGAGACACACAGGCATTAGTTGATGCGACACACAAGCGTTAGATAGAAGAGACACTTAGGCGTAAGAAGGATGACCACAAAGGTTTTCAATGGAAGACACACACAGGCATTAATTGATGCGACACACAGGGTTTACTTAGAGGATACACACAGTGGTTAGTTGGACGAGACACACAGGCGTTCGGAGGATGAGACAAACAGGCATAAGATGGATGAGATATAGCTGCCTTAGATGGATGAGACACAATGGCATTAGTTGGATGAGAAACACAGGGGTGAGTTGTATGATACACCAGATGTTAGTTGGATGTGACGCACAGCGCGTAGGTGGATGAAACACACAGGCTTTAGATGCATGAGACACACAGGCCTTAGTTGGATGAGTCACACAGGCATTTGGTGTCTGAGACACAAAGGCATTGGGTGGATGAGACACACAGGGGTTAGGTAGATGAGACACACGGAATAGATGGATGTGACACACAAGCGTTAGATGGATGTGTCACACTGGCGTTAGTTGGATAAGACACACAGGCGTTAGGAGATTGAGACACACAGGCAATAGATGGATGAGACACAAATGCCTTAGATGGATGAGTCACGCAGGCATTAGATGGATAAGTCACACAGGCATTAGATGGATGAGACACATAGGCATTAAATGTATGAGGCACACAGGTGTTAGTTGGATGAGACACACAAGCGATATATGGATGAAATATACAGGGGTTAGATGGATGAGTCACAGAGGCGTGAAATGGATGAGAAACACAGGCGTTAGATGGAAGAGACACACAGGCCTTAGTTGGATGAGACACACAGGCTTTAATTAGATGAGACACACACGTGTTAGTTCGATTTGACACACAGGCGTTAGTTGGATGAGACACACAGCGTTAGTTGGATGAGACACACAGGCGTTAGTTGGATGAGACCCACAGGCGTTAGATGGATGAGGCACACATGCTAGATGGATGAGACACACAGGCGTTATATGGATGAGACACACAGGCTTTAATTAAATGAGACACACACGTGTTAGTTCGATTTGACACACAGGCGTTAGTTGGATGAGACACACAGCGTTAATTGGATGAGACACACAGGCGTTAGTTGGATGAGACACACAGGGGTGAGTTGTATGATACACCAGGTGTTAGTTGGATGTGACACACAGGCGTTAGTTGCATGAGACACACAGGCCTTAGTTGGATGATTCACATAGGCATTTGGTGTCTCAGACACAAATGCATGGGTGGATGAGACACACAGGGGTTAGGTAGATGAGAGACACGGAATAGATGGATGCGACACAAATGCCTTAGATGATTGAGACACACAGGTGTTAGTTGGATGAGACACACAGGGGTGAGTTGTATGATACACCAGGTGTTAGTTGGATGTGACACACAGCGCATAGGTGGATGAAACACACATGTTTTAGTTGGATGAGACACACAGGCGTTAGTTGGATAAGGCACACAAGCGTTAGGAGATTGAGACACACAGGCAATAGATGGATGAGACACAAATGCCTTAGATGATTGAGACACACGTGTTAGATGGATGAGACAAATAGGCGTTAGACGGGTGAGACGCTCCGACGTTAGTTAGATGAGACACACACATGTTAGTTGGATATTACACACAGGCGATAGGTGGATGAAACAAAGAGATGTTAGTTGGATGAGACACACATGCATTAGTTGGATCAGACACACAGCCCTTAGTTGGATGAGACACACAGGCGTTAGTTGGATGAGACCCACAGGCATTAGTTGGATGAGACACACATGTGTTAGTTGGATGAGACACACAGGAATTTGGTGTGTGAGACACACAGAATTTGGTTGCATGAGACACACAGGGGTTAGGTAGATGAGACACACGGGATAGTTGGATGTCACACACAGGCGTTAGATGGATGAGTCACACAGGGGTTAGTTGGATAAGATACACAGTCTTTAGGAGATTGAGACAAACAAGCATTAGGTGGATGAGACACAAATGCCTTAGATGGATGAGGAACACGTGCGTTAGATGGATGAGTCACATAGGCGTTAAGTGGATGAGAAACACAGGCGTTAGATGGATGAGACACAAATGCCTTAGATGGATGAGACAAAGAGGCGTTAGATGGATGAGACACACAGGCTTTAGTTAGATGAGACACACATGTGTTAGTTGGATGTGACACACAGGGGATAGGTGGATGAAACAAACAGCCGTTGGTTGGATGAGACACACAGGGGATAGGTGGAAAAAACACACAGAATCTAGTTGGATGAGACACACTGACATTAGTTGGATGTGACACACAGCGCATAGGTGGATGAAACACACAGGTGTAAGATGGATGAGACACACAGGCATTCGGTGGATGAGACAAACAGGCATAAAATGGATGAGACATAGCTGCCTTAGATGGATGAGACACAAAAGTGTTAGATGGTAGAAACACACAGGTGTTAGTTGGATGTGACACACAGGCGTTAGTTGGATAAGACAGGCAGGTGTTAAATGGTTGAGACACACAGGCGTTAGATGAATGAGACACACAGGGGATAGGTGGATGAGACACACAGGCGTTAGTTGCATGAGACACACAGCTGTTAGTTGGATGTGACAAACCGCGCATTGGTGGATGAAACACAAAGGTGTTAGATGGATGAGACACACAGGGGATAAGTGGACGAAACACACAGATGCTAGTTGGATGAGACACACTGGCATTAGCTGTATGAGACACACTGGCATTAGTTGGATGAGCCACACAGGTGTCAGTTGGATGTGATACACAGGGGATAGGTGGATGAGACACACAGATGTTAGTTGGATGTGACACACATGCGTTAGTTGGATGACACACACAGGCGTATGTTTGATTGGACACACAAACGTTAGATAGAAATGACATTCAGGCGGAAGAAGGATGAGCACACTGGTTTTCTATGGAAGACACACAGGCATTCATTGATGTGACACACAGGGTTTACTTAAATGATACACACAGGAGTTAGTTGGACGAGACACACAGGCATTCGGTGGATGAGACAAACAGGCATAAGATGGATGAAACATAGCTGCCTTAGATGGATGAGATACAAAAGTGTTAGATGGTAGAAACACACAGGAGTTAGTTGGATGTGACACACAGGCGTTAGTTGGATAAAACACACAGCCATTAGTTGGATGAGACACAGAGGCCTTAGATGGATGAGACACACAGGTGTTAGTTGTATGAGACAAAAAGGCATAAATTAGATTTGACATAGACGCAGGAGTTGGATGAGACACACAGGCGTTATATGGATGAGACACACAGGCATTAATTAAATGAGACACACACGTGTTAGTTCGATTTGACACACAGGCGTTAGTTGGATGAGACACACAGCGTTAATTGGATGAGACACACAGGCGTTAGTTGGATGAGACACACAGGGGTGAGTTGTATGATACACCAGGCGTTAGTTGGATGAGACCCACAGGCGTTATATGGATGAGACACACAGGCTTTAATTAGATGAGACACACACGTGTTAGTTCGATTTGACACACAGGCGTTAGTTGGATGAGACACACAGCATTAGTTGGCTGAGACACACAGGCGTTATTTGGATGAGACACACAGGGGTGAGTTGTATGATACACTAGGTGTTAGTTGGATGTGACACACAGCGCATAGGTGGATGAAACACACATGTTTTAGCTGGATGAGACACACAGGCGTTAGTTGGATAAGGCACACAAGCGTTAGGATATTTAGACACACAGGCAATAGATGGATGAGACACAAATGCCTTAGATGATTGAGACACGCATGTGTTAGATGGATGAGACAAATAGGCGTTAGATGGGTGAGACGCACAGGCGTTAGTTAGATGAGACACACACATGTTAGTTGGATATTACACACAGGGGATAGGTGGATGAAACAAACAGATGTTAGTTGGATGAGACACACATGCATTAGTTGGATCAGACACACAGCCATTAGTTGGATGAGACACACAGGCGTTAGTTGGATGAGACCCACAGGCATTAGTTGGATGAGACACATATGTGTTAGTTCGATGAGACAGACAGGAATTTGGTGTGTGAGACACACAGACTTTGGGTGGACGAGACACACAGGGGTTAGGTAGATGAGACACACGGGACAGTTGGATGTGACACACAGGCGTTAGATGGATGAGTCACACAGGTGTTAGTTGGATAAGATACACAGTCGTTAGGAGATTGAGACAAACAAGCATTAGGTGGATGAGACACAAATGCCTTAGATGGATGTGGAACACGTGCGTTAGATGAATGAGTCACACAGGCGTTAGGTGGATGAGAAGCACAGGCGTTAGATGGATGAGACACAATGGCATTAGTTGGATGAGGCACACAGGGGTGAGTTGTATGATACACCAGGTGTTAGTTGGATGTTACACACAGGGGATAGGTGGATGAAACAAACAGATGTTTGTTGGATGAGACACACATGCGCTAGATGGATGAGACACACATGTGTTAGGTGGATGAGACACACAGGCATTAGATGGATGAGACACACAGTCTTTAGTTAGATGAGACACACATGAGTTAGTTGGATGTGACACACAAGCGTTAGATGGATGTGTCACACGGGCGTTAGTTGGATAAGACACACAGGCGTTAGGAGATTGAGATACACAGGCAATAGATGGATGAGACACAAATGCCTTAGATGGATGAATCACGCAGGCATTAGATGGATAAGTCACTCAGGCATTAGATGGATGAGACACATAGGCATTAGATGTATGAGGCACACAGGTGTTAGTTGGATGAGACACACAAGCGATATATGGATGAAATATACAGGGGTTAGATGGATGAGTCACAGAGGCGTGAAATGGATGAGAAACACAGGCGTTAGATGGATGAGACACACAGGCATTAGTTGGATGAGTCACACAGGATTAGATGGATGAGACACACAGGCGATAGTTAAATAAGACACACACGTGTTAGTTGGATGTGACACACAGGGAAAATGTGGATGAAACACACAGATGTTAGTTGGTTGAGACACACAGGATTTAGATGGATGATACAAACAGGCATTAGTTTGATGAGTCACACAGGCATGTGGAGTGTGAGACACACAGTCATTGGGTGTATGAGACACACAGGGGTTAGGTAGATGAGACACACGGGATAGATGGATGTGACATACAGGCGATGGATGGATGAATCACACAGGTGTTAGTTGGATAAGTTACACAGGTGTTAGGAGATTGAGACACACAGGCATTAGGTGGATGAGACACAAATGCCTTAGATGGATGAGACAAAGAGGCATTAGATGGATGAGACACACAGGCTTTAGTTCGATGAGACACACATGTGTTAGTTGAATGTGACACACAGGGGATAGGTGGATGAAACAAACAGCCGTTGGTTGGATGAGACACACAGGGGATAGGTGGAAAAAACATACAGATGCTAGTTGGATGAGACCCACTGACATTAGTTGGATGTGACACACAGCGCATAGGTGGATGAAACACACAGGTGTAAGATGGATGAGACACACAGGCATTCGGTGGATGAGACAAACAGGCATAAGATGGATGAGACATAGCTGCCTTAGATGGATGAGACACAAAAGTGTTAGATGGTAGAAACAAACAGGAGTTAGTAGGATGAGACACACAGGTGTTAGTTGGATGAGACACACAGGCGTTAGTTGTATGAGACACACAGCCGTTAGTTGGATGAGACACACAGGGGTGAGTTGTATGATACATCAGGTGTTAGTTGGATGTGACACACAGCGCATAGGTGGATGAAACACACAGGTTTTATTTGGATGAGACACACAGGCGTTAGTTGGATAAGGCACACAAGCGTTAGGAGATTGAGACACACAGGCAATAGATGGATGTGACACAAATGCCTTAGTTGATTGAGACACACATGTGTTAGATGGATGAGACAAATAGGCGTTAGATGGGTGAGACGCCCAGGCATTAGTTAGATGAGACACACACATGTTAGTTGGATATTACACACAGGGGATAGGTGGATGAAACAAACAGATGTTAGTTGGATGAGACACACATGCGTTAGTTGGATCAGACACACAGCCGTTAGTTGGATGAGACACACATGTGTTAGTTGGATGAGACACACAGGAATTTGGTGTGTGAGACACACAGAATTTGGGTGGACGAGACACACAGGGGTTATGTAGATGAGACACACGGGATAGATGGATGTGACACACAGGCGTTAGTTGGATGAGACCCACAGGCATTAGTTGGATGAGACACATATGTGTTAGTTCGATGAGACAGACAGGAATTTGGTGTGTGAGACACACAGACTTTGGGTGGACGAGACACACAGGGGTTAGGTAGATGAGACACACGTGACAGTTGGTTGTGACACACAGGCGTTAGATGGATGAGTCACACAGGTGTTAGTTGGATAAGATACACAGTCGTTAGGAGATTGAGACAAACAAGCATTAGGTGGATGAGACACAAATGCCTTAGATGGATGTGGAACACGTGCGTTAGATGGATGAGTCACACAGGCGTTAGGTGGATGAGAAGCACAGGCGTTAGTTGTATGAGACACACAGCCGTTAGTTGGATGAGACACACAGGGGTGAGTTGTATGATACATCAGGTGTTAGTTGGATGTGACACACAGCGCATAGGTGGATGAAACACACAGGTTTTATTTGGATGAGACACACAGGCGTTAGTTGGATAAGGCACACAAGCGTTAGGAGATTGAGACACACAGGCAATAGATGGATGTGACACAAATGCCTTAGTTGATTGAGACACACATGTGTTAGATGGATGAGACAAATAGGCGTTAGATGGGTGAGACGCCCAGGCGTTAGTTAGATGAGACACACACATGTTAGTTGGATATTACACACAGGGGATAGGTGGATGAAACAAACAGATGTTAGTTGGATGAGACACACATGCGTTAGTTGGATCAGACACACAGCCGTTAGTTGGATGAGACACACATGTGTTAGTTGGATGAGACACACAGGAATTTGGTGTGTGAGACACACAGAATTTGGTTGGACGAGACACACAGGAGTTACGTAGATGAGACACACGGGATAGATGGATGTGACACACAGGCGTTAGTTGGACAAGACACACAGGCGTTAGTTGGATCAGACACACAGCCGTTAGTTGGATGAGACACTTAGGCAATAGATGGATGAGACACAAATGCCTTAGGTGATTGAGACACACAGCCGTTAGTTGAATGAGACACACAGGCGTTAGTTGGATGAGACCCACAGGCGTTAGATGGATGAGACACACAGGGTTTACTTAGATGAGATACACACATGTTA